>NC_056729.1:1324958991-1324966491 GCF_019279795.1 Protopterus annectens
TTAGCTTTAGACCTTACCTTACTGTTTCTGCACATTGCACCTACTATTTCCTGGATTGCATCCTGCAGAGCCCTGTCATGTGTCGCTTCTGGGACATGGCATATCATGCATTTTGTCTGTCGCTTAGGCTACCTCTCTACTTGGCTGTGCTGTATCGGTTCTTCACTCTTTGCAATTCTGCTACATCCCTACTTTCTTTGCATTCATATGCCTCCCCATCCCGCTTTATGGGTTTCTGCATGCAGAGTTAACAGCTACCGCCAATTGCCCTTCGTGGGTTGATTGGTGTTGATTGCTCATTACGACTCCAATTACACTGCTTCCGCATTTCTCATATTCTCCGTGATCACCTTCCTGTATCCGTTGTTGCTGACGGGCGTCCACATGACTGGGTTAGGGGAACGAGTCATCCTCGTGCACATGCATCTCTGCGCGCATTGTGTGCTCTCAGCACAACTATTTCCCCACACGCCGGTCCTGCTGCTGTGATGTGCATTGTACAGCCCATGTTTGCTGGGCTCCAATGTGCTTCCTCCTACAGTGGCACACCCCTCTGCGGTTGACATGTATTCCCTCTGGGCCACTCGGTGTATTACCTCGCGCTGCTTGGTGCAGCCTTACCGCAGGGTTTTGCGATTCACTATTATCTGCCTCATTTGCATGGCATTGACTACTAATACATAGTTACGGCGCCGAACACTGCCGCCACTCCTTGGCAACCCTTGCGCCGTGGTTGGGGCTTTCCATGCATACTGTGGTGTATTGTGGCTGTGAAGCTGATGTGTATTATACTGCTCTTTTATGACATTGTCATATTATCTCATTGTTTCAAGACCTTCCGGACATGTCCTGGGGTTCTGCTGTGGTTTCTGCGGACATACCATTTATGTCATTATTTACATTTTGTGCATGTTTTCTTTTGACATTCTCGGTGTCTTTCTCCATTGGCATATTGCAACGGTATGATACCTGACGTTGACAGCCTTCCTTTACTCCTATGTCATGTTTGGATATATGTAAACCGTTTTTTTTGGTTTACATTGCCGTGCCCTTATGCTACGCCTGCGCCACTTCGTGGATCGCTATATGCCTTCATTTGCATGGTGCAACACCGAACATGGGGTATTTAACATACCTACGCTGGAGGCGGCGCAACTCAGGCGCACGCAGGTAGTGCATGTGGAATTGGATCGTACCTGAATCGCTCGGCGGCCATATCTGGCGTTGTGGCACCTACGCTATGCGTACGCCTGGCGCAAGGTTCATGAATCCAGGGGTCATACTCTACTAATTCAGCACACCTGAGATACTTAACTAATATAACAAAAAAAAAATAATTAAATCTAAGCAAATAAAAAAAATATTTATTCCTAATACTAACAAAAGAGTTACGGAACTAAATGATATTTTAGAAGCATTCAGACTCCAATTTAACATTGATAATTCCATAAATACTCAAGATACGCCTACTAAGGATATAAAAAAATACTTAGAAAACAATATTCATATTAAATTAGCACAAGAACAAATAGACATTATAAACAAACCAATCAATATGACAGAATTAAAATCACAAATTAAAAAGCTCAAGACAAATAAAGTACCTGGCCCAGACGATATGCGACCAGAAATGTATAAATTAATACCCAGTCAAGCCATATCTTTATTATTAAAAGTATATGATATAGCCAATAAAAATTTGAATATACCACCCTCTTGGAAATATTCATTGATATCCCCAATTATCAAACCAGATAAAGATGAGAAGCAGTGTTCCTCATATAGGCCAATATCATTACTCAATACAGACTATAAGATGTTTATGGCTATATACGCAGATAGGATCAACCACTTTCTTCCTTTCTTAATTCACAAAGATCAAATAGGTTTTATTAAAGGAAGAAGTACTTCAGATAATATTAAAAGAATACTAACATTAATAGATTATAGCAAACATAAAGTCCTAGATTTAAATGTAATCTCATTAGATATTAATAAAGCTTTTGATTCGGTTAACTGGAACTTTCTTTCACTAGTTTTAAAAGAATATAACTTTCCTTCTAATTTTAATAATCTTATCCAAATACTATATGAAAAATCTACTGCATATGTTAAACTGGGATCATATAGATTATGCCCTATAACAATCAAAAAGGGAACTAAACAAGGTTGCCCTTTATCACCATTGTTATTTGCATTACTCATAGAACCCTTTGCAAATCAAATCAGATCAAACAATAACATAATGGGCATTTGTATTAATAAAATGTTAAACCTTAATATCCATCTCTTTGCTGATGATATACTATTAACTCTCTCAGATGCAAATGAGTCTTTGAATGCTCTATTTAACTCCATGAATAAATTTCAAAATATTTCAGGCTTAAAATTTAATGAAAACAAAACTAAAATTTTGCCCTGTAATTGTAAAAAAAAAATAATATAAACAAAAGATTTTCCAAATATATAGTAACAGAAAGTAAATTATTATATCTGGGAATAAATCTACTCAATGAAGTAACAGATTCTCTAATATTTAACTATAATAAAATACTAGACAAAATAGAACAAACAATTGGTTACTGGAATAAATATATCTTTTCAACAGCAGACAGATTATATTTTATTAAAATAATCATATTTCCCAAAATATTATACTTAATACAAAATTTTTCATTGACACCTCCCAAATATATTATTCAAAGATACAATAAACTAATTTTAAATTTTCTATGGTTTCCAAATAAACCCCGTATAGCCTTAAATAAACATTTGCCAGATTGGGAAGATGGTGGAATTAATTTACCGGATATTGATTTATACATTACCTCATCTGTTATTAAAAACATAACACTATGGTTAAATAATTCATACATAGCTATATGGAAACAAGCCCATGAGCAGATTTACATAGAAATCAATTATAATCACATACAAGACAACTTAACAGTAATACCATCACCCCTTATATGGATGTTAAAAGATTATTTTTAGGAAAAGGAATAATATTAATAAATTGCCATCAAACTATGTAAGTTCTACACTTTCAGTGTTCAGAACATATATAAACAAAATACCAAATATTAATTCTTGGATTTTTCTTATTTTCCTTATAGCTTTTACACCAAATATTCTATATACATTCCAAATATCTAAAATAAATATACTTAAAGAAGAAACATTACTCTTTTGGCATCAACTTATAGAGAAAGGGAAAAATTCTAACAAAGGAACAGATAATTTATAATTATAATATAAATAAAAACAATTGGCTGTTTTTACAAAATCTAAGGCATTTTCTTATAAATAAAATAGAACAAATGCAACCTTCAGTTAGACATGAAGCTCCAAAACTCATTGAATACCTTATTCTTATCACAAAACAGCCTTATCAGGGTACAGGTTATTTGTCTAATATCTATAAAATTGTTAAAAAACAAAAAACTATCATGAAAAATCATACTGGGATTATTATACTTTAATAAACAACCACCCTCCAGTTGAAGAAGAAAAAAGTAATATTCTAAAATCTTCCAAATTTTCTACATTATCAAAATACTGGCAATTATTCACTTGGAGATATCTACACAGAAGTTTCTATACACCACATAGGTTAGCCAAAATGTATTCTATTGAAGATCAATGTTGGAGATGCCATACCAAGATAAAAGCAGATTGGCAGCATGTTTTTTATGAATGTATATGTCTCAATATGTACTGGAAATCCATTAACTATTTTTTTCAGACTGTTTATAATGATAATTTTCAATTAACAAAGTCTTTAATTTTATTCAACTCTCCTATTCCAAACTGTGTACCAAAAAAAGACACTAAAATCATATGGTCACTATTGGCAATTTCACGTAAAATCATAACTATACACTGGAAAAATGAGGCTTCACCTACATTCAAGGAATTTGAGACTTTAACAACAACAGTTGCTCACATGGAAATATTAACAGTGAAGAACAGAACTAAAAGATTTACTTCTTACTATTACTCTTGGATGAAAGTACTGGAAATACTTGAAAAGATGTGGTGTGTGTGTAGGTATGTGCTTGCGCTAGGTGTGTTTGTATAGTGTATGGGTACACATGAACACAGTTCTGCCATGTGGCTGCCCTATTCAGCTGTTTCTTGGACAGCTGCAGACCATACCTGGCAGAGTGTGCAGTTCACCACCTCCAGCCACAGACACGAGGACTGTGCCTGCCAGAGGTTCCATTGGCACATCCAGGTATAGGTCTTGATATGCTACTCACCTCTGATGATGACATATGTCTGCTGAAACCAGGTCCCTCCCTCCTAAGACTGGCCAGGGCCACGTGCATGTGGCCTGCTGTGGTGTGGTGTGGACAGCGTGCCCTCTGCAGTGCTGGACCTGCTACTGCCACTACGGGAGCAGCTTGGTGTGCTTGCACGTCCACGTTGAGACTAGTTGTTGGTTTTGCTGGCCTATGTCCATGCGGCCATCACCTCACTCCCACCACATGCTCTAGCATGTACAATCCATGGTTGACAAGGCCCACCATCTCACCCAACCATTTATCCATGACCTCTGTATAATCACGGAGGGCACCTGCATGATCATGGATGTTGTCACTTACAGATGAAAAAGCAGCCCTCTGCAGCCTCAGACCTTGTCTGGTGTACAGTTCCATATGTGCCTGCACCCCCATGACAGCCTGAAACATGCATCTGGTGGTACCAGATGTGACACTTCTGCCAGGAGCACGATGACCAGTGGCCCTCCCATGAGCACCCCAGTACATCTGCCTGTGTGGTGCCCTACCAGACATCCGGCTATGCCTGCTGTGTCCAGACATAGCAACCATAAATACCGCACTGTCCTGTGCACTACCACCAACTGCCAACTGTCCCTCTGCTATGGCCACTGGTGATGGGGTATCTATAGGCACTGAGACTGTGTGTGGGGATGGGTTGGATAACAGGGGGATGTCAAACGATGGCGCAGTTTCAGCCTCTGACAACCCTGCCTGTGCCTCAACATACCTATCATCATTTTCAGTGTCTGTATGGACACCAACATCAGATTGCATGCAGGAGGGACCCTGACCCACCTCATCACCTGTGAGGGGAAAACAAGAAATGCACTTTAAGACCTGTACGGCATTGCTTAACAGTACACACATATACACACACACATACACACACGTACACACACATATCTACACACCTCACACACACACCCTGACATTCCACCATAATACCTACCTGTCCTTGAGTTTACAGACTATCCCAAGTTTATTCACGTAAGTTCCCCATCTTGCATCACACTTGGAAACATAAATCATTAATAACAATCATTAATGTATCATCCTTCTAATTGCCTAGACAAGTGATCACAAAACATGACCTGTTACTCCATTACCTCTTTGACTTGATTGGAGTAGGTTTTACAAGTACTCACTGCTGTCATCCAGTGTTCACCCTGAATATGTACAGACATCATGAGCATGGCCCCATATGCTAGGGGCTACTACGGTCACTCAATAATGTTACACACTGGAGTGTCATATGTATCTATTGCTCAGTAGATGCAAGATCTGTTGCTCAATCAACTTATTATGTGGGCAAGAGTAATATATGCATACACTCCCTGGTGTTGTCTAGTAATTGCCCAATGCATCTGTAGTGCTGCATACATGGGTAGTCTTTCACCTTTCTGCTGATTGCAATTTTAACAGTATACCTGGTGGCTAGTTTCCCTCCCAATGCATGTTCCATGCTACAGGCATTATTATACTATCAGCTGTCCTGAGATTACAGGACAAGTATTCCTGGTGTCTCATGTGTCAATCCATGTCCATATAATGCACGATTCCAAAGGGAAGTACTGACGTATGAACAACCCCACAATCACACATGAGCATACATGGACACCAACATAAACACACACACACATATGCACACACACATCCTACATGCATCAAACCCACTCCACTCCAGCAAATTGCACTTACAGACAAAATAATCCCTCACCACCACCCCCACACACGCACACCTAAAGGTGAGGTTGCACAAAGATAGTACACATAGACATCCCATTACCCATCTGTCAACATGCATAACATTTGGTAATTAGCATGCAGTGCAGCTATAGTCAATCCATGCTAGCAACATTATACATGTGTGTGATGAATGGGCTGTGTTAGTAGGTGATGCCCATTCCCCTAGAAAACACTGCACCCATGTACATAGTTTTGCTGTGCACCTGTTCTGCACCCTGCCATGTACTGTGTACCATACCTCGCAGGTGTACACACCATTACCGAAAGTGTATTACTGTGTCAGTTATGTCTGCTCTAATGCTCACAGCCCCTATGTGTTTGTCCGACACATACCTGGAATGATATGTGGACAGATGTCATTTGTGAATGCCTGATGTCTGATTTATAGATGTCATCATCAGAGGTGCATGTATGACCAATACGATACTATTACACTGACAATCATCAAACCTTACCATGGCTATGGAGAGTGTATACACCCTTATTGATATGACGCCCTCTTCCTTGATATGCCATGGGACCACATTACTGCATATGTTAACATTACATGAGCATGATATGTGACCTATGTCCTGTACAATCAAATGCAGTGTCTAACAAATGTGTTAGTTGTGCTGATGCTGACTGAGATGCATACACTTCGTGGGTGCATATGTGTGCATGCCCTTATCATGACAGTTTGTTGCACCTACTGTTATGTTTACTACAGCAGTCACTATTCCTGGCAGGGTATACTAGCATGGGCTATCTGCATTTGCCAGTATATGGTCAGTCTGCCCTACATATGTCCCCCAACTCTGCATGACTGCAAGGTCAACTCATGTGCACATCCCTTGGAGTTTCAAACACTGCCATCACTATTGCAGTGGAGTCAGTGTTACGTCTGCTACAGTTCCTGACCCAGACTATGTGCAGATCCAGCCATTCGTAGCATCCTTTGGATCCCTGCTGCAGTGCACTGGTGTGTCATGATGACACCCCTTCCCCACCTTCAGCCTTTTTCCAGATGCTTAACAACTATGGTCTACACATGTGTCAGTTTGCAGTGTCCCAAACACCGAACACCACATGTAACAGCCTATTCTCAGCTAATGAATGGCAAACATGCAGGTGTACACTGCCACCAGCATGGTACAGATGGGGATGGTGGGCCTGAGTTGGGGTGAGGCATTGGTTGTGCAGCACATGTATCTTACGTGATAATGTCTGTAGGTTTCCAACGTGGTCATGGTACACCAGTACACATTGCAACGCATGACTTTTGGGGACTTCTTCTGTTATGCATACACTACCTGTAGACAGGTCTGGCTGATGTTTCCTGCGGTACAACTGTCACATCTGATTAGCCTAACCCATAGGCCATACATTTGCAGAGTCCAGGTAATTACTGATAAGGGTACTGCACAGCCAGTACCGGCTAGACATTCCTGCAACCCCCTCAGTGTTGTGGAATGTTACTAGGCAGCTT
>NC_056729.1:1324971491-1325031491 GCF_019279795.1 Protopterus annectens
AGTAATGTCTTAAGTTAAGTATTGTTATGTAACAGATACATCCTCATTGTGACAACTTAATTCTTTTCCCCTACAGGTCGAGTACAAAGTGTAATTGGAGGCTGCTAAACTATATCTGCATTACTTACTGCTGATTGATTGCTATCCGCCCAATCTTTCTTTACTGTTGTAATACTTGAAGGCCTTGGCCTGGACAGCAACATATGCTATGCTTTCAGATTAATGTATTAAATGATCTGCTTGAGAGTTGCATTACTCAGTATGTATTTCAAACAGGTAACAGCTATATGACATGGCATATACAACTGTAATAGTACCCAAATAAACATGTCTTATGTATGCAAACCTGTGTATGGTGTCATATCCTTTGACTTCTCTGTGGGTATATGTTTCATGCAATAAATGTTTTTTGTATGAGAGAATAATAAATTCTATATTTTAAAAGGTGGCAACTGTAGGAATACTGGCTGTTCAATATGCTGTGCACCCTCTAAATATGTATCTTCCTATGCATATCTATACGTAGTAATAAATGCATATTTGTGTGCATGTGTATATATATATATATATATATATATATATATATATATATATGGGTCTAGGACATTTAACTGAATGCACATTTCACTGAAACTCAAATGACTGAACACAAATTACTGAAAGCACAATTCACTGAAAACTCAATTCACTAAAACACATTTCACTGAAAGTTATATATGGCCTTTTCCCCACTGTAGTGTGACCCTGAAGTTAGTATATATGGTAAGGGGGGTGTGGGGGGCACCGTCCTCTACATTGGGGGTGTGGGGGATGTAGCACCCCACATATTTTAAGTATATATTATGTTTGGAAAAGAGTAATATATTAGAATTGCAAGTATCCATGTATATAGTTCAAAATATTTAAAATATGTGGGGGACTACACCCCCGACACCCCACAATGTGGAGGGCAGTGCCCCCACACCCCCTTACTATATATACTAACTCCAGGGTCGCACTACAGTGGGGAAAAGGCCATATATAACTTTCAGTGAAATGTGTTTAAGTGAATTGAGTTTTCAGTGAATTGAGCTTTCAGTGAAAAGTGCACTCATTTGACTTTCAGTGAAATGTGTATTCAGTGAAATGTCCTAGACCCATATACATATATATATATATATATATATATATATATATATATATATATATATGTGTGTGTGTGTGTGTGTGTGTGTGTGTGTGTGTGCATATGCATCATTTGAATGTTTATTGCTTCCACATTGTATATTCCCTATGGTAGCTAGACTGTACTGCATGATATAGGTTCATAGGTAAGTACTAGGCTATCTGCCAGACGTCATCTGTAAGCCTAGCCAGAATGTGTTGGCTTTTGCCTTCCCCTTAGATTAGTTCCCTATGCCTCTGTCCAGCAGAGCCATTAGTTCCCTGTGCCTCTGCCCAGCAGAGCCACTGCACTGATCTCCAGGGTAAATTTTCTGTTTCCCATCCACTCGTCACGGTTTCTCTTGAAGAGTGTTAGTGAGGGGCTCTGCCTAATGTAGACTGGAATCCTGTTCCAAAGCATGGGGAGTCTCTGGGATAGGAATCTATCCCTCCAGCAAGTTTTTAGGTGGAGGATGTCCATCAATTCTGGGTTGGACATGGTATGCAACCGAGTACAGCTGGAGTTTCTTCAGTTGGGCTGCATAGGGCATCTGTTTGAGGCCAGTAATCCTCTTAGTGATCCATGGTCTTTCCAGCTGTTGCAGGTGTCTTGTAAGGTACATCCCAAATGGGGCATTGTACCCTACGATGCGTCTGATAAGTGATGAGTAGAGGGGCACAATAACCTCTTTTGTTCTAGATGCGAACCCTTTTGTGATTAGGTAGGCCACATAGAAGGATTTTCTAACTACCCTGGCAATATGATTATCAAAACAGAGATCACTATCTACTTGGGTCTCCAGATCCCTTATTAAATTTTCTGTATTTAGGGGACTACCACGTATGTGGTAGTTCGCAGGTACTTTGTTTTTTCCAAAGGGGATGACTATGCACTTTTTGGCATTTAGCTTGAGGCCATGATTTTGACACCAGGTATCCGTCTCAGTGAGACCCTTCTGGAGGATGTCTGTATAAGCCAGAGAGTCAATTATGGCCCCCAGTTTGCAGTCCTCTGTGAAATTGGTCAGCCATAGTTATTGATACCATCCTGACATCGTACAGGTGGGATGGATTACTGTTAACGTCTTGTGGCTATGTTGTGTAGGGTTCTGGGTATGGGACTTGCAAGTGCTGGTATGTGTTACCAGACAGATCTGTTTGGCTGTGAGGGAGGGGATGATATCAATAACTACAAAAGGTACTTAGCTTGGGCCCCCTCACCCCCATTAATGGTGCCTTTGGTCATATATGTATTTGTTGTGTTCTCTTTTATATCTATAGATATATATCTGTATATACATAAAGATATATATATATATATATATATATATATATATATATATATATATATATATATATATATGTATATATATAATATATATCTGTTTACATATATATATTGCTATATATGTATAGACAGATATATGTAGACATATATCTATAATAGATAGATAGACATATATATGTAGACATATATCTATAATAGAGGAGAAAACACTGAGAGAAGAAAGGAGCCACTTTTGAGATTTTAAGCATTTTCTTCTGATTTATTTCTTAGAAAAACTGCATTGCCGCCTACTTTTCGTTATTTTCTTTCTTGCAAAAGTTGATATCTGTGTTAGAAACAGTATTTAGAAAATACCTACAGCTTGTTTATTGCATTTTTGTGTTGCACTCAATTTAAAGTCATTTTTCCTTAAAATTGCATTTTACCTGCCTCTGACCTAGCACACACGTCTTGGGGTCATTTATTGCACTGTTCTGACTAGTTTGCTACTTGTGTGTCTCTGCTATCCTTAAACAAAAACAAAAAAAAAAAAAAAACAATCTTGCTATTTTCCCACTTTCTATAATTTAAAAAAAGTTCAGTTACAGAGTTGCTGTTCTGAATTGTTTGTAAGTTTCTTGGAGGCCAGTGCTTGCTTGGGCTAAAGGTAAGTCTCTGTGGTCACCAGTGACAGTGGTTAACACTGAGCAGCCTGCCTGTCCCTGTAGGAGTGGTTACTGCCTAGAAACTGCAGTTTTATTGGCCATTTTTGGTCAATTCCAAACTCCTTAATCTCTCTCTTAAAACCCTGCAACCGCATGGTTTTGGTGTCTTTCCAGGCTTGATAGTTGTTGCTGAAGCACCTACCAAGAGGAAAAAATGCTGAGAGAAGAAAGGAGCCACTTTTGAGATTTTAAGCATTTTCTTCTGATTTATTTCTTAAAAAAACTGCATTGCCGCCTACTTTTCAGCGTTTTCTTGCTTGCAAAGGTTGATATCTATGTTAGAAACAGTATTTAGAACATACCTAGAGCCTGTTTATTGCATTTCTTGTGTTTCATTTAATTTAAAATCGTTTTTTCTTAAAATTGCATTTTACTTGCCACTGACCTAGCACACATGTGTCGGGGTCATTTATTGCACTGTTCTGACTAATTTGCTACTTGTGTGTCTCTGCTATCCTTAAACAAAAACAAAAAAAAAACAAAAAATCTTGCTATTTTCCCACTTTCTATAATTTAAAAAAAGTTCAGTTACAGAGTTGCTGTTCTGAACTGTTTGTAAGTTTCTTGGAGGTCAGTGCTTGCTTGGGCTAAAGGGAAGTCCCTGGGTTCACCAGTGGCAGTGGTTAACACTGAGCAGTCTGCCTGTCCCTGTAGGAGTGGTTACTGCCTAGAAACTGTAGTTTTTTTGGCCATTTTGAGTCAATTCCAAACTCCTTGATCTCTCTCTCTTAAAACCCTGCAACTTTCTTTTTGCGCAGTCTTGCGCACAGATCAGCATCGGGCAGCACCAGTTAGCTGGGGTATACTATTCCTGGCTCCACATAGTCTGCGCTGCAAAGTTTCCCTTAGAACTAGGCAAGCCTCAACTCAAGTGCTTCAGATCAACTGCTCTTACTGCAGCACTTGCATAACCCAAATCAGCACTTGTCCAAATCTCCTAGACAGCATTATTATTTTCCAAATCTCCTAGACAGCACTATTATAATACAGCATAAGACCCTTGACTGTCCACAAGACAAGCAAAATTCACTTTTCCAAGCATGTCCAGAGGTGAACTTCAGGCGTACTCTCAAGTTCATCTGGTGGAATTGGGCATCCTGAGGCAATGTCACAACTGCCTCATGTATACAGACAAGCCTCTCCTCTTACCTCTAGACACAAACACGTGTGAGAGATGCAAATACACAGCCAGACTGGAGGCTAAGCGCTCTCAACCCATGACTGTAACAGACAGTCAAGAGGAAAAGAGACACACTAGCATCACACCACCAGTCACACATGGATCTACAAAACAAGCACCAGCAAAACATACACATAATACACAAAAACATATTCGGAGGCACTAGGTACCAATCTGAAAAAGAAACAGTGCCCTCCAAAGCAGACAAGCAAGCAACCTGCACCTCCAAACACAAGCCAGAAAACACATAATTCACCTCAGCAGTGTGCCTCACGACAGCCCCTAAGGCAAAACACCATACCCAACACACTAATAATAGGAGACTCTATAGTAAGGCACACAGATGTTCCACTCACCAGGCTGAACAGGGAGAAGGTTACTGTCAGCTGCCTGTTGGGTGCTAAGATCCGCCACATAACACAGGCACTTAGGTCACTCCAGAACAAGTACAAGTATGATGCTGTCATTGTACATGTTGGTGTGAAAGATCTAAGATGTACCTCCCTGGACTACAAGCATGAAGAAACCAGTCTGGTGGACCCTGGCCATAAGCAAACTATACAATAAAAGCAAGAGACTTATACAAAAAAAGGCCAAATCTCAAGTAGAAAAATCATCCCTGATCAGCATTAGTAAGAAATTGAGGGCCCTCATCAAGTCAACTAAAGCCAATTTCGAAAAGAAAGTTGCCAAGGATTACAAGGATAACCATAAGGCCTTCTATGGTTACATCAAAAACCTAAATGGCAATGCTCAGGTCTGTTCTGAGTTAGTACAAAATGAAACAAAATACACTGACCCCACTGACATTGCCAACATCTTGGCTGATACGTTCAGTGCAAATTTCTCCCCCCCTTACCACCTACAGGGCCTATTACTATTCCAGGGGATGGTGTAACTCCAATTATTACTGATACATTGGTTAATGAGGCTCTATCTAAAGCTAAAAACACTGCCTCCATAGGACCAGATGGTGTCCCGGGCTGTGTCATACGCGAGCTCCAAAATGAATAAACCCCACATCTGAATACCCTGTTCAGTCTCAGCCTCTCAACAGGATATGTGCCCATAGAATAGCGCACAGCAATGGCGGTTCGTTGCACAAGGGTGGACACACAACCGACCCTGGGGACTACCGACCAATAAGCCTGACCAGTCTGATCTGTAAGGCAATGGAGCGAATCATTATGGAACTCATAAATGGAGAGATTGGGAACCTCCAAACACTTGACCCCACACAGTTCGGCTTCGTCAGGGGCAGATCATGCCTCCTGAACCTGGTGGACTTCTTTGAGACAGTTACTCAGGCTATAGATAAGGGAAAGGAGGTACACACGGCTTACCTTGATCTTGCTAAAGCATTTGACATCATTTCCCATTTGGATATTATTGACAAACTCACTAACCTGGGCCTAAACCCTTACGTCACAAAATAGATCACAAACTATCTCTCAGACAGATCCCACAAAGTAAAAGTAGCGGGATCTATGTCCGAATCCAGACCAGTAACGAGCGATGTGCCTCAGGGCTCTGTCCTGTGGCCCCTCCTGTTTGGCATATACTTCTCAGAAGTACAGGCAAGCACTGAAGGGCTGTGGCTGACCAAGTTTGCGGATGACTGCAAACTGAGTGCTATAACAGAGTCTCCGGCCGACATGGATATCCTCCAGAAGGGCCTTAATGAGACTGGTGCATGGTGTCAAAGCCATAGTCTCAAGCTAAATGCTAAAAAATGTGTAGTAATCCCCTTTGGGAAAAACAGAGTACCCACGAACTACCACATAGGAGGTAGCCCCCTGAAATCTGAAGAAGTAATAAGGGATCTAGGGACCCAAGTAGATAGTCAACTTTACTTTGATAACCATGTTGCCAAGGTGGTTAGAAAATCCTTCTACGTGACCCATCTGACCACGAAATGGTTCGCATCAAGATCTAAGGATGTAGTGGTGCCCCTCTACTCTTCCCTCATCAGACCCATTATTGAGTACAATGCACCAATTGGAATGTACCTGGCTAGGCATCTCCAACAGCTGGAGAGACCCCAGAGGTACCTCACTAAGAGGATTACTGGCCTCAACAGTTGCCCTATGCAGCACGATTGAAAAAACTAAGGCTTTTCTCTGTTACATACCGCCTTCTCAAAGGCGATCTCTGTCTAACATACAGAGCCATGTCCAACCCAGAACTGTTGAACATGCTCCATCTTAGCAAAACCAAATCTACTCGAGCTACATGCTCTAGGGATATAAACCTCAGCACAACAATGAATAGAACATGCTGGAGGGATAGATTCCCTTTGCAAAGACTTCCCTTGCTATGGAACAAGGTCCCAATCTACATAAGACAGAGCCCCTCTCTATCACTCTTCAAGAGGAACCTTGATGAGTGGATGGGTGACAGAAAGTTCACACCAGGGATCATACCAACAGCTCTACTAGATAGGGGCCAAGGGTACTAGCTGCTAGATCAAGGGCCTAAGGAACTAACCAAAGGGGCAGTGAATACCGCACAATGTGGCTGGGCTAATATATGCCTTCGGGCAGATAGCCCAGTACCTACCTATGAACCTATGAACCTATATATATATATATATATATATATATATATATATATATATATATATATATATATATATATATATATATATATATATATATATATATATATATATATATATATATATATATAATATATATATATATACATTTATGTATATATATATATATATATATATATATATATATACACACACACACACACACACACACACACACACACACACATCTACATGTATAAATTTATGTTTGTGAAAACATCAGGGTGATGTATATCTGATATGGCTTAATAGTAAATCACTTTGGCTATGGTGTGCAGGGTCCTTGCAAAGGCTGATTATTTTGTTGCTGGGCAAAACAAGGGCTGTTGGATACAGAGTGATTAAGGCACTTTTAAGCAGTTGCAAATGGGTTTGCACGATGGTAAGCAATGCTACCTTCTGGTTAAATATGTTTACAGTCAGTCACGCAAATAAGATTAAAGCAACTTACTGCTGCTTAAAAGTGCTTACTCCCACTTACCTCTGCGCTAATTGTTAGGAAAGTGGTGAAAAAGGGGCACAAAGAGGATAACACAGTAGGGAAAATAGCTAGGGATGTGCAGGATGGGTGTAGGGAAGGTCCATAGCTGCCCATTTCTTTTACTGCAACAGCTGTGCATATACACTGATTTTGAGGTAAATTTGGACATTCATACCCCTGAGAGAGGGGTGAGGACAACAATAATATGTAGTGAAGCCAGTTAGACCAGATTCCATGTGCCCAGTGGACACGTATGCGAGATGGATAGCTATGTATGGGATGAGATTTTTTTTTTGGGAACAAATTGCCCTTTTTTTTTCAGGTGAGTGTAGGATGTTGGGGAGGGATAGTAGGTATATTTGGGGAGGTAGGTTGGGTAGGATAACAGACACGACAGACAAGACAGCATACAGGGGTGGTATATGACACATGTGGGGGGTAAACACCTTGGATGGGGAGGGGTGTTTGGAAATCGGAAGGCCATGAGTCCCCTAGTGGAAAGAGTGGGACTGAGGTCCCCACCCATGGGCAGTCACCACTGCACCTTCACGACCCCAAAGGTGGCTGTGTTGGGGCTGAGTAGGAGGGCCAAGCCGACCCTCTAGTTGTAATACGCGGCCCTCAGGCTGGTGTAGCAGATCTCTAAACTACCTACAGAGCTCACTACACACCATGCCCCTGACTTGACGATGGGTGACAGTGTCCTGTCTGCTCCCACTCCCAGGGGGGTGAGCTGAAGGTGGTGAAGGACCAGTGGATGAGGAAGTCCCAGGGTGGGCCCCAGACATGCTGGTGCCCGGTGCCCATGGCCAGATGAGGTGGGACAGGTGGGTCTGCTGGGACCGGCCTTCCCAAATGTGCTATTGTGTTTCAATTTTACAACATATATGGGTTAGTAACAGTCAACACATTCCAGGATTAGGTATAACAGCATGCATAGATATTCCCATTAACCCAAAACACCAGATATGGAACAGTTGCATAGCAAACAGAACACATACATATATGGAACCACAGTGGCCATTACAACAGCAGCATGCCACCAATGTGGGAGTATTTCAACATGGCACATGCATAGAAACAAATTTAAATATTTATCAAACAATAGGACATATGTCCCAACAGTAGATTTAATGGAGCACATACCGACTGAATTGCGTATTTAGTTTATTGTTGCAGATATGGTGGGGGGGTGTTAATTAACAACTAGTATATTCCTGTAGTTTTCATTACTTTCTTAGTCAGTGTTGTGATCTGTACCTTACAGGTATTATTACACTACCCTATGGCCTTAGTTTGCACAGTGGTATGGATGTAGACAACTATATACATTAACTGAGTTTTACCTGCAGTATACACCTCTTACCTGGTATACCTGCGGAGGTATTGTTTGTTAACACTACCTAACTGTTTTTACACATATTCTCAGATTCTGGGTTGATATTATGGGCATACCTGTCCATCTCTTATTGCACACACTCTGGGCATGTCTTGACCACATGCAGGTGAACCGGGACATATTTTGTCTATTGACCTCTTAAACATTTGGTGAGTTGTACAACAACAGGTTTGTTTCATTGACATTTTCCAAATATGTACAGGCCTAACAGTCAGTTATATGACATGAAATGCTACCTACATGTCAGAGATTAGCATGCTGATATGCCAGGGGGACAAGGTAACAGCCAGCAGATATGGGCTGATTAACTGGACATTCTGGACAATTCTGTACACTTGTGGGGTATGATTCTGCATATTGTTTACTATCACTCCCAGGATTCGAACCATGGCTGTGTCTGCTAAAAATAAAACAGTGTCCATCACAGTTGAGTGTGCTATATAGATATTGCGGTGTATCTCTTCTCTGATTTACGTCTATACGTCTCCCATGGTTTTACAATCTGACCTTGTAATTACAACACTCTTATACAGGATTTCCTAGACAGTTTTATTATGTAGCACAGTGTGGGTGACAGTGATGAGTAATACGTTATTATTCAGAGCAATTGCAACACTAACAATGCCATACAATGCCAGAGTAAACAGTATCAGTCCAGAATTTCAATCTTTTATTTATTTATTTTTTAATTTTTATTTTACATTTGTTAACCGGCATGGTCCGATTGGATGAGGTCCATTTACAGTGGACGCCTGGGGAGAAAAGCTCCACATAATTAACACAATAATAATGAACAGAAAAACAGTAAATAAAATTCTCATCAGTATAATTTACATATATGCATTTTGTTATTTGTGAATAGAACAAAAATCACAACAAAAAAAATATATCAAGGGATACCATTTATCAATACCATGCTTACAGAGGGTCAAACGTAGGAGAGAAAGTAAAAGACGGAGAAAGCATATTGTAGGATTATGTAACACATGGACAAAGCCATGAACTTATAAAATAAGACTTAAGGAAGTTTTCGAATTGTGTAGCATTTGATGCAGAAGTCACAGAAATGGGGAGGTTATTCCAGCTTTTAGCTATACAGTGTGAAAATAGAGCTTTACCTGCTGTGTTGTCAGCTGAGGAGATAGAGAGGAGTGATTTGTTGGCAGAGCAGAGTGGATGATTTGTTGTATATTGAGGTAGCAATTGCCTTAGTGCTGGAGATTTGTCAGGATGTTTTAGGATGTTATATGCAATGAATGCAATGACTAGTTGGTGAAAAGTTAATAACTGTGGGAGTTCAAGCCACTGAAGTTGCTTAAGAGGTATACAATGATGGGTTCTAAAGCTAGAATTATTAGCAAACTTGGTAATTTTGTTATAACAAGACTCAAGCTTGTCAAGGTCAGATTTTTCTGACATGGGTCAGTATTGGTGCTGCATACATTAATGTGGAAAGAAGGTGAGTTTGGGCTAGGGTGACCCAAGCCTGAGCTGACAGAAAGATTTTATGTCCATATAGGGTACCCATTTTTTGTGCACCTTTTTTGATAGTTTGAGAGATATGGATGTCAAAGTGGAGGTTATTGTCTATTTCACCACCAAGGAGCTTGGTATGGGGAGAAGGTGAAATGACAGTACCATTTTTGGAGGAGACAGAGAAAGAGAGAGGAGAGGTTTTTGATTTGTTAGGGGTAAATAGGAGTAATTTAGTTTTGTTGGGATTAAAGATAAATTGGATATTTGTGATCCAACTTTCAACTGAGATAAAGGATTCTTGGGTGAGCCGCTGTAGAGTGTTAAGAGATGGGGCTGAGCAGATTAGGGTCAAATCATCTGCATACTGTATGAGTGAGGTGTGCAGGGTAGAGGTATGCAGATGATTGGTGATGTTAGAAAAGAGAAGTGGACCCAATATAGAACCTTGAGGTACACCAATGGTGGTTGGAAGTAAAGGTGATAAAACACCTTGCCACTGGACAGATTGTTGTCTGTCTGATAGATAGTTTTTAAACCAGGCAATAGTGTCAGGGACAAAGGATAAAGAGGTTAGTGTATCTATTAGTGTGGAGTGAAAACCATGTAAAATGCTTTAGAGCGGTCCAGGAATATAGCAGATACAAAATTGTTATTATTTTTATGTTGGTTAGCCAGATTTGTAAAAGAGACAAGAGCGGTAGTTGTACTGTGGTGTGGGTGGAAGCCATGTTGTGTAGAGGAGAGGAGATTGTTTGCATTTAGGAAATGCATGACCTGAGAGTGAATGCATTTCTCAAGTATCTTTGATAAAGGAGACAGAATAGCAATGGGGTGGTAGTTTGAGAAATCATAGGAATTGCCAGCTTTATGAAGGGGACTAATGTAGGAGATTTGCCACAGTTGAGGGATATAGGATTTCTGTATGGAGCGGTTGATAAGGGTAGGGTAAGAAGTTAGTGGCCATTTTTAGGAAATTAGCTGGTATACCATCTGCTGCAAGAGTAGTGGGTTTTGTTTTAAGAGTTTTTTTTTTATTGTAGAGGTTGGGACAGGTGAGAGCATAAATGAAGGTGTGTTGTAAGGAGCTGTTGTTGGCATTGATGAATAGCTATTTTTGGATAGTTGGGTGGATAGTGATTTAATGGATTCAGTAAAGTGATGATTGAATTGGGAGGCTATGTTGCTATTTGTGTTGGTGGAGGTGGGAGCTGGTGTGGTGGTTTTGCTATGTTTTAGTAGGGAGTTAATTGCATGCCAGAACTTTTGGGGGTCATTAGAGTGTTTGTTTTGGATACCTAGAAAGTAGTTTTGTTTATCAAGCTTTGTTTGTTTTTTGGCTTGATTCCTAAGTTGTTGATAGGTTTGTTTGGCTAGACTAGTGTTATCTTTCTGCCAGCTTTAACATGTCTTATCTCTGGACTTTAATAAGGCTCTAGTGGACTTACTAAGCCATGGAGCATAATGTAGTTTAGCTATAAGTTTTCCTATGGGGGCTACTAAATCAAGGGTGTTAATAAGAGTGCTATTAAAGTAGCCAACTGTTTGGTCTAAGTCAAGGGTGCATAATGGTTCCCAGTTACATTTTTTAAAGTAGAGTTGAGATCCTGAGGATTTACATTGTGATCATCTCTAACTAGACTATAGACTGTAGGCTTGGGTAAGTTTGTGCGTTTCTGTAGGAGGGATGTTGGGAGGTGGTCGCTAAGTCCATCTGGTAGACAACCTATTTGGTAATTATGTTCAGGGTAGTTTACCAGTGTCCAATCTAGTATAGATTATTTTTGGGATTTTTTTATTTACTGTAGTGGGTTCTTGAATGAGTTGGGAGAATCCATATAGGTTGATCTGGTTAGTGGGGTTTTTAGAGTTGCAGGCTAGCCAATCAGTATTTATGTCACCTAGTATAATAGTCTCTTGTGAGAGGTTGTCCCTTGTCCATTGTAGCATTTCCTCAATTATTGGAGAGTTATTACCTGGAGGGATATAAGTGCAAAGTATATTGATGCTCTTTTTCTTGTTTAGCAGTAGCACAGAGCCTAAGGTCTCAGCAGTATGAAATATAGGTAGAGGAGGTTGCAGAGTAAGTGTGTTTTTATAGACAACTGCAACACCCCCTCCCTTCTTTCCCACTCTATCTAGTCTTAGGATATTATATCCTGGAGGGAGAATTTCTTCACTCTGGGTGCTGGGTTTTGGCCAGGTCTCTGTTATGGTTAGAATGTCAGGGGAGTAGTGGGTTATGAATGTGTGTAAGTGAGAAAGTTTGTTTGATATACTGCAAGAGTTAAGGTTGATGATAAGTAGATCTGATGTGTGTTTGTTAGGGGGCATGATGTTGCATGGTCCTGGATTTATGTGAATATCTCCTGAGGTTAGGAGGTATTTCTTTAAAAGAAGTGTAAGTCTGATTGTTTGTAGTATGTCTATGTGGAGTTTACATGATCGCTTTCTAGTGTAGGATAGTGGAATGTACTTCTTATGTATGTGTAGTATTGAGTTGTCATTAAATAAAGATGGGGCTATTGGGAAGCTTATGTGGGTTACTGTAGGTGTGGAGGTATGTGTTATATGGTAGGTGGTGTGGGGTAATGGTGTGTTAGTATGTATGGATGTAATATAGGTTAGGGTTGTGAGGGTTAAAAAGAAGAGATGTTAGTAAGACTTGCATAGTTTGTGGCAGTGGTATTTGGATGCAAGTAGTGTTGTGCCTAAGGGGTGGTATGGTATATAGGTATGATAGGATATTATTGTGTAGGATATTTGTATAGGGAGACAATCAGGGGGTGTGCTTTGGGTAGATGCAGCTGAGTGACTGTAAGGAATGTTCAGGTGACAAGGGGTTAGAATAAATGAAGAAGTAGTAGGGGTGGGTGGGAAATGGGGGCAGGGTAGGGAAGCGGAGTGAGCCGAGCATACCGAGGTGAATGGAGTGGGGCCCAGACACCACGAGACTACAGAGACTATCTGTGAGCTCTATTCAAGGGAGAACAGGAAAGGAAGAATAAGTGGGGTAAGTTTAGAGTATCTGCTTCCCTTGGAATTACATTTGTTAGAGCCTGTATTAATTACTGGTTGAGGAGTTATATGGGAAACTGGATCTGATAGTCCTAGTGCTGTGAGCTCCCGAGTGGACCACTACACTGCTACTTCCCAACTTATGTAAGACAATTTACACAGATATTAACCTTGCTTCCTTTAGAAGAAGTGACAAAATACAGCTTAGACTGCAGGAGGATGGTTGGCTTTATGGACAGCAGTCTTTTTACACTGCAAGCCTTTCATAGGGGTGGGTTGTATTAAGGTAGTTAAATTTGGTGGTGTTCCTTGTTTCCTTTAGAAGAAGTGACAAAATAAAGATTAGACTGCAGGAGGATGTTTGGCTTTATGCTCAGCAGTCTTTTTATGTTGCAAGCCTTTCGTAGGGGTGGGTTGAGTTAAGGTAGTTAAATTGGGTGGTGTTCCTTGTTTCCTTTAGAAGAAGTGTCAAAATAAAGATTAGACTGCAGGAGGATTTTTGGCTTTATGCACAGCAGTCTTTTTACATTGTGAGCCTTTACTAGGTATTGGTTGAGTTAAGGTAGTTAAATTGGGTGGTGTTCCACCGCAAAACATGTTCTGCACTCACTAGCAACTGGGGTGATTTGAAAAAAATATATATTAATATGTTATATATATGAAATATTTATTTCTAGGCACAGTTTTTGTATCTGAAAGACCTGTGGGGGCAATGTTTGTTAGCACTGCCTGAATGTTGCCAAACATATTACCAAATTCCACAGTAGTATTATGCACATATGTCTCACTCTGTTACTGCACACACTCTGGTCACATCTTCACAGCATGGGGCTGGAGATGGGACATACTTGGCTTATTACTCTCATAACATTTTAGGGAGTTGCTAGAGTGACAGCTTTGTTCTTATAGATGTCTGACAGTTGTATTTCATTATTTGCTGCCTAAACGTCTGGGATCATCCCACTGATTTGCCAGGGGGACAGGGTGACAGGCAGCGGATATGGGACAATTAACTGGACATTCTGGACATATCTGTACAGTTGTGGGGTATGATTCTGCATACAGCTTGCTATCACTCCCAGGATTCAAACCATGGATGTGTGTGCTAAAAATACATCACTTTACATCTCAGTTGAGTGTGCTATTTGCATTATGCTGTCTGTCTTTTCACTGTTTTCTATGTCTCTCTCAGTTGTACAATATGACCTCTTGTGATTACAACAGTCATATATAGACATTCCTACACATTGTATGTAGCACAGTGTGGGTAACAGTGCTTAATACAACAGTACTATTAAGAGAGTGCAACTCTACATTGCCATATGATACCAGAGTAAACACATGCAGTCCAACAGTTAGACCTGTATTGTCAGGCTGTTATCCTTTTATTTACATACAACCTATATGTGTATATGTGTATTCAGTACTTGCCTTAAACAATACAGGTTTTATACAGGCAATTAACTTACTACTACTTTTAGATTGATTTCTTATGATAGTACATGCCTTGCGACACAACCTCTGCAATCTACAAGCATGGGCTTCCTGGTTCACAGCCCACTAATCTGCCACTGTCAAAGGAATAAAAGGAATATTTAGCCATAGCTTTCCATAATAAACATGAGCAGGCAATTATTAAACAGGTAGTGGACTGATACTTACAGCTGGGACATCCCCGTCCTCCTAGCCTCTTGGATCCACTGATCCAAGAGATCCCTTTTTTTCTGCTTCAGGTCGGCATAGTGATGCCTGACCTGCTCACCAGTTCAAGGTATGCCAGTGACACTGGTGAGGTCACGGGCGAGACGTTCCCATGCTTCCGCTTTATATTGGGAACCCTGCAGCAGTCTCTGGTCATGGTCTTTAACAAGGAGTCCTGCCATGACTTTGGACTCCTGGATGCCCCAGTGCTGCACCCAAAAGCGAACTCCCTCTCCCATACCAGTCACAGTGCCTACAGGAGGAAGCTCCAACCAGTTATGAGATATATTCTCACCTGTTGGGTTTATGTAGGGCCACTTTCCCACACTTTGCCATGATTGGATAGTTTTGAAGATTCTAAGCTATGGGCAAACCTGCTTAACTAAGGTTGGCATTGCTTAAAGGGGTATACCAATGGGCAAACTGATTTAGCTGGCCTACACATTGCTTACACCTAGTAAGCTGGACTGTGCAATGCTTAGTGTTGCTTATTTTTTAATTTGCATACTATTTGCTGTTTAGCATTGATTTGTTATTCATTACATGTTATATATGTGTTTGGTATCCATGATTCATGTGTACGTACACTGTATGGGGTCTTTGTGTTTATTAGGGGATTTCAACACTTTATTACAATGGCACCTTACATCTGGACTTAAAGCAGTATTCCAGTTCACATTTTTATATTATATAGTAGGTTGTACAACATACAATTGTATATAGATTCCTTTCACATGTTAAGTTTGATTTTCCTATAGTGAGGATCTGTTTGGTGATACCTCAGTCTTATGTACTGCTGTGATGGCTTAGTGGTTAACTACTGTGACTATAGTGTACAGGGTCCTGGGTACAAGACCTGCAAGGGCTGTTTATTTTTTTTCTGGCCAGAACAGCAGCTGTTGCATACAGAGTGATTAAGGCACTTTTAAGCAATTGTATGTGGGTTTGCATGGGTTTGCGCATTGTACCTTCAATTTGTATCCCTGATTCATGTGTACATATACTGTATGGAGCACTTGTGTTTATCTGTGGATTTTACAACATTATGACAATGACACCTCAGATCTGCATTTAATGCAGTACTCCAGTTCATGAATATATGTTATTTGGTAGGTTATGCAACAAAAATATTGTTCATAAAGTGATTTGACATGGAAAATGAAATGTACTGGAGTGAAACTCAAACCAGGAATAACTGCTCATAAGGTGAATGCTCTACCCACTACACTATTGCAGTACTGCTTCATTTGCATATATCTTAACATTTATCCTCTTGTGCCATTTAGGCTGCAGTATACATAGCTAAGCAATGGGAAAACCCGCACACCTAGGTTAAATTTCATTTGTTTGATAAAAAAAAATAGCTTGTCTATATTTTATATTTTAACTATTGCTCTTATAAACTTGGGGGATGTTGCTGGGGGTATGCAAACACCTATGAGCAGTCTCGCTCATTCTTATTTATAAACTGCTGATCTTGATTACAGGGGCATATATATTCTGAGAGCTCTGCTCTCAGACATGCCCCCTGCATTCGTACATGCTCCGTGTCCATTTAGGAGCTCAGGCAGTGCGCCTTCATTAATATGCATGGTACACTGCCATGCTGCTCCTAAACAGCCACTTACATGCAGGACTAAGGTATTCCTGCACAGAATAATAGTGAATCCAGGGGAATGTCTTGTAAAATGTGACATATAGCAGCAAAAAGAATTAGAATGGATTCTTAGATTAAAAGCCCATCAGCCTCCTGGTTTAAATCAGTATGTTTCCCTTAAACCTATACTAAGGGAACGTAGATGATAGAGTATACAGATTATATTTCCCACTCATACTCTAATACATTTATTGTTTATAATGCATATTCTAGATGACATGTACTTGTTATTTCTATAAAGTATTAATTCTATAATACCTTAGCATCTAGAATTGATTATACATTGCACAAGGGACATGATTATACTTTTTTAATACATCTTTATACTTGGATATGCATTCTATGTATTTTATGCATATATTTACACATTTTATACACATTTTGCATAGTCATCTATTATGTTTTATAATTGATGTTTTATTATCAGCATACATCATTTATCATTTATTGTCTACGTTATACTTATGCTACGTTAGGGTATCAGTATGCCTTATAAATCTTGATAAAATGAATTGTAATTTTTGTATTTCTTTATTTATACTATTTGATAATGTACTTACATTCAAGTAATTATTTTATATAAAGGATTTTCAGTTTGGAGCATAGCTTATGGAATGCCTGATTTTTATGGTAAAAATTATGCGGCTTCTATTGCCATATATCTAAATAATTAGGTGCATTCTCTTTAAGTATTTTATGCTTTAGTTTTAATTGATAAAATTACTTACTAATTTGTTAATTGATTGGTGTCCACACCTTAGATTCTGTGTATATAAGTTTGATGCCTTTCATTATGTGTTAGATCTGAAGAAGCGTATATTTTATACGCGAAAGCGCTCATCATACTTGTTGGGAATAAAAGCTTTTTTATTCAAGTGGACATTGCCAGTTTGCTTTGTGGTATACCTGCTCGTCTTCATTGCTGTATTTTTCGTTTTGTTTTTTTACGAGCGGAATATCTTGGTGACAGCAGTTTTGTTTCCGTAAAATGTGACATATGCTCAAATGGAGAGGGCAAGAAACAACTGTATAAAATATCAACCTGCTAGACATTAGAGGATGCATGTATCACAAAAGCTGGAAGTAAATATCTAAAAAATCTGTCATATATAATAGGTGGGAATAGTAGCCTTTTATCATAATGGTGACACTTCCCAATATTATCTTGGGATATGAGTGATCTCACGGATATGGACAAAAAAGAAAGAGTATGAATTATACTAAGAAATGCAAGGTGCAAATAGCAATGATACAGGAGAAACATTTGGAAAGAAATGAGCATGAGAAGTTTGTAAAGAACGTATTTCAGGGTGGATATTCAGTGCAGTATCAGGGAAAAAGGAAAAGAGAACTAGTTATACTAATTGCTAGAGGAACTCCAATAGTGATAGAAGAAGAAAAATAGTAATGGTAAGTTTGTGGTAGTAAGGGGCTACTGGAAAGGGAGGAATATTATACTGAATGCATTTATATTCCAATGAAAACTGCTATTATGGAGATTAAAATGGGAGAAATAATCAGATTTCAACAGGGATATTAATTAAAGGTGGAGACTGGAACTTGACTTGCAACAATTAGGATGCCTCTAGTGGATCTGGAATGGAAACTATAACAAAAGAGAGTATATTTTTGAAGAAATGTCTAAAAATATTTGGTATGGAAGATGTTAATTCAGTTGTAGAAACTCAGAGAGAATTATTCCCCAGGGTACAATAACTGGGCTAGACTAAACAGAAATTATTATATTTCACAAGAACATGTGTATTTAATTGAGACATTTGACACACATCCAATAATATGTCAGATCATTTGCCAGTAATAACTACATTACAAATTAAGGGTAATGAAGTAAAAATGAGACACTGTCTCATCCACAGTTATCTGTTTAAAAGGGTGGAATTTAAGGACTGTGTAGTGGAAATTATTCTGGAGTTATTAGGGAAGATTAAAAGTTCTTCTTAAGTTTTAGCTGGTGAGTGGAATTAAATGAAAGTGGAGTTTAAAAATAGGGTAGAAATAAAAGAAAAATAGATATAGTTAAGAATAACACAAATTATTTAGAAGGACTAACAACGGTTAAAGTATTGCAGGATAGGAGGAATCCCGCAGAAGAAGAAGAGGTGCAAATGCAGAGTGCTAAAGAGAAGGGTCTATATTATAAACTCGAAGGCTTACCTTATTGAATCCCTAAATGTTGACCCGTCCTCATCGAACCACATAAACACCGAACACCCTAAACCACGAAATTCAAAACATTGAACTATCATACTTGTCCCACCCCACCGCTCGCTACATACTACCTCCACAAACTAAATAAACCACATACATGCACTAACCAAAACCCTATTTCTAACCCTAAATTAAATCCTAATTCTAACCCAACACTAAATCTTACATATACCACCAAGTATGCACTTAACTTAACCTGCACCCTAACCCCAAGGTCTGTAACTATCGCACACTTACCTTAAAAAGCTAAACCCGAACAAACTAAATAATCCACACACATACACTTAACAAAACCCTACATTAAATCTAACATACATTACCATCTATGCACTTACCTTAACCTGCACCCTAACCCTAAGGTCCATAACTATCGCACACTTAGCTTATGCAGCTATACCGCAGAAGGCCAACCATGATGATTCCACGTTTCCGGTTTCACTCTTCTGGACGTTCAATGTTTTCGCGGTTCAATAAGGACGGGTTGACATTTAGGGATTCGATAAGGTAAGCATTCGGGTTTATAATATAGACTCAAAGAGAATATAAGGGAGTGTATTGATAATTATAAGTTTAGAAAGGTTGTTGTTAAACAACTGTTTTTTTTTTTTTTTTTATGCTATCTCCAGAGCACAAAAACTTTTACTACAATGACTTAGGCAACAGAAAGTAGAAAGGGTTGCTGCCAAACACAGGGAGGCTATAACAACAAAAATAACCAGAGATCCTGTAGAGGTATTACAGATATTTTGGAAATGTTATGAAAAATTGTGTAAAGCAGAGAAAAGTAGAGATCAAGCAAAGGCACAAACGGAAATATTTATGGAAGACTTGAATATGCCAATGTTAGAAGTAGATGAGGCACAATAATTAACAGTTAAGATAGGAGGAAATGTGATATAAACAGTGATGTATGACCAATCTGTAGGAACTGGCTTAAGGACAGAACCCACAGGGTTAGAGTTGCTGGCGCTATGTCAGACTCCAAGCCGGTCACAAGTGGTGTCCCACAGGGCTCGGTCCTTGGCCCCCTATTGTTTGGCATCTACTTCTCAGAAGTACAGGCCAACATGGGAGGACTTTGGCTGACAAAGTTTGCAGACGACTGCAAACTGGGCGCCATAGTGGAAAGTGCATCGGACACGGATATCCTTCAGAAGGGACTCACGGAAACAGATAGCTGGTGCCAGAGCCATGGGCTGAAGTTAAACGCCAAAAAATGTATAGTCATACCCTTCGGGAAAAACAAGGTAACCCCAAGCTACCATATAGGTGGCAATCCACTAAGCACAGAAGAGGTTATCAGGGACCTGGGGACCCAGGTTGACAGTGGCCTTTCTTTTGACACTCACGTTGCTAAAGTGGTTAGAAAGACCTTCTACATTGCCCACCTGATCATGAAGGGATTCACATCCAGATCTAGTGAGGTCATTGTTCCCCTGTACTCTTCACTTATCAGACCAATGATCGAGTACAATGCCCCATTCGGGATGTATCTCACCCGACATCTGCAGCAATTGGAGAGACCCCAAAAGTTCCTCACCAAAAGGATAAAGGGACTCCAAAATCTGTCATATGCTGCCAGATTGAAGAAACTCCAGCTCTATTCAGTCGCATACCGTCTGCTCAGAGGTGACATGTGCCTGACATACAAGGCCATGTCCAACCCGGAATTAATGGACATGCTCCACCTCAAAAATCCAAATCCACCAAAACCACTAGAGCAAGCGACTTAAACCTTAGCACGGATATAAATAGGACGTGCTGGAGGGATAGATTTATCACTCAGAGACTCCCTATGCTGTGGAATAAAATCCCGGTCATGTGAGGCAGAGCACCTCGCTGACTCTGTTCAAGAGAAATCTAGACCTGTGGATGGGAGATCGTAGGTTTACCCCGGGAATCATCTCTGTGTCACTGCTGGACAGAGGCACAACAAACTAATGGGCACAGTATTTTTTCATATAAGGGGTGGCGTAAGCCACAAAAATTTGGGCTAGGCTTATAAATGCCTTAGGGCAGATAGCCTAGTATAAACCTATGAACCTATGAACCTATGAATAGATGGTATTCAGGTGGAAATTAGGAAGCTAGGAGGGAAGAAAGTGATAAAGATCTGGAAGGTTTTATTTATCAGTATTTTAAAAGAAGGGGAGCACCAACATCCTGGAAAAACCTGTGGTGGCTGTAAAACATAAACACAGTAAAGACCCATTAGGTCAAGCTACATCTTGGCCCATTTCAATTTTAAATCATGATTATAAAGTTTTTATGCCTATAATGGCTAAAAAATGTCAAAGGTATTGCCAAAACTGATAGATATGGATCAATGTGGTTTTGTGGAGGGGATGCAAACATTTGAAAACATTAATAGAACAATGATGATCCAGAGGGAAGCAGACTATAAGAATATACTGATGTTGTTGATGCAGTTTGATGTAAAGAAAGCATTTGACAAATTAAGTTTGGATTTT
Organism: Protopterus annectens; assembly: GCF_019279795.1. Classification (NCBI taxonomy): domain Eukaryota; kingdom Metazoa; phylum Chordata; order Ceratodontiformes; family Protopteridae; genus Protopterus; species Protopterus annectens. The sequence goes on from NC_056729.1 coordinate 1,324,992,832, forward strand.
ATGGGTAGGCCAGTAGAATTTGCATTCCCTGATAAAATAATAATGATAATTGGGAGGATATATGAGGGATCACAGGCAAAAATCAAAGTGGGACATTCCTTATCTGATAATGTATGTCTGACCAGAGGAACCAGGTAGGGGTGTCCTCTTTCCCTTTGTTATTTGCATTACTTAGAACCACTGGAAAAAAATAAGGAACTCAGAAAGTAAAGATATAATTAGTATGTTAATCAATGAAACCTGGCATTGTTTGCAGATGATTTTATTTTTTACCTGATAAAACCAGACAAGGACATTTTTCTTTTGTGGAACATTCTGAGACAGTTTCAATTTTTTTTCACAATATAAAATTAATGAAGATAAAACAAGCACTTTAGCTGTAAACTACATAGCCACACTTGAATTGGTTCAGCAATAACCATATTTATGAGGACATGATACAATAAAGTACTTAGGAGTATTGGTAAAAAAAGGATTCTGTTATGGCAACTAAAGATATGTAGGAAGAAACCAAACAATACATTAAAAAATGAGAACCTGGAAGATCATGTCTATGGATATGAATAACAAGATAAAAGCAATAAAAATGTTTTTAGTCCCTTCAATTCTATGCACAGGTCTGGCCTATTTTTATCAACCAGAGGAAAAGTATAGTGGGGACAGTGAATCAGAAAATGCAACTGATTAACAAGGAGGAAGTAAGGACAGCTATGAAGAGGATGAAGAATGGAGACACTGTTGGTCCAGATGACATACCTGTGGAAGCATGGAGGTGTTTAGGAGAGATGGCAGTGGAGTTTTTAACCAAATTGTTTAATGAAATCTTGGAAAGTGAGAGAATGCCTGAGGAGTGGAGAAGAAGTGTTTTGGTACCAATTTTTTTAAGAATAAGGATGATGTGCAGAGCTGTAGTAACTACAGATGGATACAATTGATCAGTCACAGCATGAAGTTATGGGAAGGAGTAGTGGAAGCTAGGTTAAGAAAGGAGGTGGTGATTAGTAAGCAGCAGTATGGTTTCATGCCAAGAAAGAGCACTGCAGATGTGATGTTTGCTCTGAGAGTGTTGTTGGAGAAGCATAGAGATGATCTGAAGGAAATGCATTGTGTCTTTGTAGACTTAGAGAAAGCATATGACAGGGTGCCTAGAGAGGAGTTGTGGTATTCTATGAGGAAGTCAGGAGTGACAGAGAAGTATGTAAGAGTAGTAGACGATATGTACAAAGGTAGTGTGACAATGGTGAGGTCTGTCGTAGGAGTGTTGGATGCATTTAAGGTGGAGGTGGGATTACATCAAGCTCTGAGCCCTTTCTTATTTACAGTGATGATGGGCATGTTGGCAGATGAGATTAGACAGGAGTCTCCATAGACTATGATATTTGCTGATGATATTCTGATCTGTAGTGAGAGTAGGGAACAAGTTGAGGAGACCCTGGAGAGGTGGAGATATGCTCTAGAGAGGAGAGGAATGAAGGTCAGCAGGACTAAGACTGAATATATGTGTGTGAATGAGAAGGAGGCTAGAGGAATGGTGAAGATGCAGGGAGTAGAGCTGGCGAAGGTGGATGATTTTAAATACTTAGTGAGAGTAGCAGAGGTGAAAAAGAGAGTACAGGCAGGATGGAGTGGGTGGAGAAAAGTGTCAGGAGAGATTTGTGAGAGACAGATACCATTAAGAATGAATGGGAGGGTCTACAAGAGGGTAGTGAGACCATCTATGTTATATTGGTTGGAGACGGTGGCATTGACAAAAAATGAACCAAACAGTACTATAAATCATGAATAAACAACAGTTGCAGGCATGATCATTTCTCCAGGAAAAAGCAAACACCAATATCAAATAACAATAGTAAAATCATGGACCACTGGTTGAATCAACAGTATCTATATCCTTTTATTTGCACATGCAGGATTTCATCTCGTGATCAATGGAACTTCATCAGATAAAACATTGTCAGAGAACAATCCTTTTAAAAGGCCATTATTTAATAGGAAAACATCAATTAATACACACCTTCTTAAAATGGCCAATAAAAATACTAGTTTAAACATATAGTATAGGCTACATGCATCCATTCCCCATCCAATCAACATTCAATTTTATCATCAAATCAGCACATAAATTGTCATGCAACAAAATACGTACATCCAATAGTTTTTTGAACGCATCATCTATTTAGAGATAACAGATGCAAACTAACCATTATTTCATCTAACTAAAAAATTCTACATATATTGAAATTAATATCAAAAGATCTTTGAATCAAATATTGAAAAACATACTCAATACATAACAGCAAATTGCTGACATCCCTTAATTAAAAATCATTGTTATTGCATGAAAAATGGCACTTCCGATAGCCATCCGTGTGCCAACCTATTTTAAATCACAGCATCAAGGTAGCTTTTGTTATTCTTCAAATTAAAAACCTAAAACTACCTACATTTCCATGAACTGAATTGCAATGAGTGATCAATTTTTAACAATCATATAGAACATCGCAAATCAGCACTAAAACTATCTTAGCCAATAAGATCTCATACCAAAATGCTGTATCCAATCACAATGATCTCCGCAAAAAGCAATTGTCATAAAGTACACAAAGTAGACATGGAAGCATTGCCACAAACCTTTAGTTCTAATTGGTTCAAAATGAACCAATTAATTAACATATTCCATCTAAACAACCAGTGGTTACATATCAAACTCTAACAGTATGTGCCCCTTCGCAACTCCATTTCCAACCATTGTCAGGCTTAGCTTCCGATAATATTCACTCTACATGGCCCAAGATCCAATAATTAAAAGGAACCACTATAAAATACATAATATTTACATTTAACTAATGGATATTATCCAAACACTAAATATTCCACCATATTGTATTCATCTAAAGGCTGAAAATATAAACCACCATATTTATATTCAACCAATAAAATCTCACAAGAACACTCAATACCCAATCCTATAAGTTTCAGCAATGGATTATAAGGAGAGTGCACCCAAACAAAAGCGCTTATGTCTCCACGGGGCTTCAATTCTGACTGGTTCAAATTCAACCAATTAACTAGTGCATTTAATCTAAACAACCAATACTCTACAGGTAATGTACTATAATTACAACAAACACTCCTCTTCAAACCTCCATATATTATACCTTAAAATTTGGCAAATGACACAGCAAAGATATGTGGATAGCTAATAACTTGTGGATTACAAAATCCAATACCAAATATCATACTTATATGTAATTCATTAAATCTAAATGATCAGGACCTTGGAAGCCAACAAATGGCAATTATTATGTTCAAGAAACCAATTCTAAGTTACTTAATGCCTTCCAGCTATGGAGAACAATTGCTGTACAAAATGACCTATCCATCACCTTAAACTACATATTTCTTTGCTTCCTGTCTAACCAATGGCAAAATAAATTTGAATTAGACCACCAATAATAGCCAAAACATCATGGCCCAACCCACCATGGAAGATAAGCACTAATTTGCCCTCTTGATCACAGAAAAACAATCATGGGCACTTTTTATTTCATTCAAATTAGTCAAAAATTAAATGAAAATATGATGAATATATATAAAACTCATTACTAAAATAAGTCAGAATCAGGTAATAACCATGCAATTAACAACAACTGTTAAATAAAAGGGGGAAACTGTATTACCTAGAAATTGCTTTCACTTTAAGCAGACTAATAACTGAAGCTGTCTCATTTAATCCTAGCCACAGGTGCACAGAAAGACGCAATTGCCAAAATAATTCAGCTTTTTTGAGGAGCAAATGCCAGGCACCCCCTCTACTTGATTCAAGAATAATTTGCAACACAATACATTTAAAACAATGACTACTATTTTCTAAAATGTGTCTGTAAAGAGCATTGTTTTTTTTTAAAGCGAATATCAGATAAATGTCCTCTAATTCTATTTTTTAACTTCCATTCAGTCTTGCCCACATAAAAACATGGGCAGGCTGAACATAAAGCACAATAAATTACTTTCTTGCTATTACAGCATGGTTTACCCCTAACAAATATAGTTTGATGATTAATCATGACTTGGTTTGTTGAAAGAATATACTTACAAAAGACGCAGTTACCACATTTAGTCATAGACCCCTTATTAAGCATCCCTTTAGAACATTCAAAAATATTGTTAAAGTTAAGCCCTCTTTTAAAGACAATAATGGGTTTGTCACCTAGTCGGCATCTAAAAATAAAATCATTCATTAGGACATCCCAGTTTACAACTTTTCTTCTTTATAAATTTCTACTGATATGTGCAACCTTTTCTCTAAGGGATGGACTTTTTTCCCTTCTAAGCGTATGAATTATGTACAGACTTTGATGAACTTGAGACTTTATGTTCATAAGTTAAATCTACGTTCAATGTTCTTGAATGATGTATATGTCAATAATCCCCTCAGAGTGGCTAGTATACACAATCCTCCACTGCACCCTTCCTTAATGTTGTTTCAGAATATGCCTGAGTTGGATATTAGTGGTATATACACTAGTAAGAACAAATATGCTCAAGATAATCTTAGTATTAATGAACAAGTTGTTCTGGAGGTTTTGAGAGACAACTCACAAGTACGGTTTATTAAGCCAGACAAAGGTGGGGGGTCTTGTCGCTATTGACAGATGTGACTTTGTGATGAAACATCTCTCTTAATTCTAATACATATAAGAAAAGTTCAGTTAATGAAATGAACATTGTATATGGTAGAATTCGTAGTTACATATACAATTTATTTTTGGAGGGAGCAATTGACATTCACCAATATAACTATCTAAATGTTGATTTTTCTGTTACATCTATTATTTTTGGTCTTCCTAAATTACATAAAGATGTGTACCAACCCCCAATGCATCCCATAGTGGATTTTAGAGGATCTATTACCCAACCAATAGCAAAACTGTTAGATTCAGAACTGAAGAACATAGTCTATAATGAACCATATGTCTGTATTGATTCATGGGACTTCCTTAAAAGGTTAAATGGACTCCCCTTTAATATTAATTGAATTTTTATTACGACTGATATCAAGGATTTGTATACCTGTATTCCACGTTCGGTTGGGGAGGAATGGTTTAGGGAATTCCTTGCTATGAAGGGACTACCACATGAACGCATTAATGCATATGAACTTTTGTTAGACTTGGTTTTAAAGTTCAATTTTATTATTTATGAAAAGGAAATATAGTTGCAACAAGACGGTATTGCCATGGGCTCTGCTTGTGGTGGTCTTTATGCTAATATCATGGTGATAATGTGGGAATATAAGTATTTATTAAATTCTCCTTATTTTTCCCACTGTGATTTTCATTTAACATATCAAGATGCTAATTTTATCCTTTGATCTGGGGACAATAGTGTAATTGGGCCCTTTATTTCTTACATTAACAACATGACCAGTTTTCTTCAATTTATGCATGTAATTGATCATGTGCAGATTTCATAACTGGATATATTGTTGAAGAAGGATAATGTTAATTATAAATTACTGACAAAAATATATCGTAAGCCCACCTATTCAAATTCATTTCTCCACTTTCAAAGCAATCAACCTACATTTCAAAAAAGAGCCATTGTCAAAGGGCAATTAGTACAAGCTGCTTGTATGGTCATTGATTGGTCAGATTTTGTTGAAGAATGTGAACTACTAAAAGGCATGTTCTTGAATAGAGGATACCCCAAATTTTTCATTTTTGAATTAATATCAGAAGTCAAAGAAAAAAGAATTAGGGGTCACTTTCAGCTTTTGTTGAATACTGATCCCTTTAATTCAGGACTAATGAATGTGACCAGGTTAGATCCAAATGAAGATGATTTGTTTAATATATCATTTGAGACCATTGACAAATCTTCTGAGCCTCAAAAAATGCCTTTACTAGTGCTTTTATCACAGTTTTTGGTGAGGATAGCAATGCTATCAGGCAGGTTTTTATGAAAAACTGGGATGTCCTAATGAATGATTTTGTTTTTAGATGCCGACTAGGTGACAAACCCATTATTGTCTTTAAAAGAGGGCTTAACTTTAAGAATATTTTTGAATGTTCTAAAGGGATGCTTAATAAGGGGTCTATGACTAAATGTGGTAATTGCGTCTTTTATAAGCACATTCTTTCCACAAACCAAGTCATGATTAATCATCAAACTAGGGGTAAACCATGCCGCAATAGCAAGAAAGTGGTTTATTGTGCTTTATGTTCAGCCTGCCTATGTTGTTACATGGGCAAGACTGAACGGAAGTTAAGAAATAGAATTAGCAAACATTTATCTGGTATTCGCTCTAAAAAACCCACCAATGCTCTTTACAGACACATTTCAGAAAATAGTAGTCATTGTTTTAAATTTATTGTGTTGCACATTGTTCTTGAATCAAGTAGAGTGGGTGCCTGGCATTTGCTCCTCGAAAAAGCAGAATTATTTTGGCAATTGCGTCTTTCTGCGCACCTATGGCCAGGATTAAATGAGGCAGCTTCAGTTATTAGTCTGCTTAAATAGAAAGCAATTTCTAGATAATACGCCTCCCCCCCCCCTTTATTTAGCAGTTGATGTTAATTGCATGGTTATTACCTGATTCTGACTTATTTTAGTAATGAGTTTTATATATATATTCATCATATTTTTATTTAATTTTCGACTAATTTGAATGAAATAAAAAGTGCCCATGATTGTTTTTCTGCAATCTAGAGGGAAAATTAGTGCTTATCTTCAATGGTGGGTTGGGACATGATGTTTTGGCTATTATTGGTGGTCTAATTCAAATTTATTTTTCCATTGGTTAGACAGGAACCAATGAAATATGCAGTGTAAGGTGATGGATAGGCCATTTTGTATGGTAATTGTTCCCCATAGCTGGAAGGCATTAAGTAACTTAGAATTGGTTTCTTGAATGTAATAATTGCCATTTTTTGGCTTCCAAGGTCCTGATCGTTTAGATTTGATGAATTATATATAAATATGATATTTGGTATTGGATTTTGTAATCCGCAAGTCATTAGATATCCAGATATCTTTGCAGTGTCATTTGCCAAATTGTACGGTATAATATAAGGAAGTTTGAAGAGGAGTGTTTGTTGTAATTATAGTACATTGTCTGTAGGGTATTAGTTATTTAGATTAAATGCACTAGTTAATTGGTTGAATTTGAACCAGTCAGACTTGAAGCCCAGTGGAGACATAAGCACTTTTGTTTGGGTGCACTCTCCTTATAATCCATTGCTGAAACTGATAGGATTGGGTATTGAATATTCTTGTGAGATATTATTGGTTAAATATAAATATGGGGTAGTTTAGATTTTCAGCCTTTAGTTGAATACAATATGGTGGAATATTTAGTGATTGGATAATATCCATTAGTTAAATGTAAATATTATGCATCTTATAGTCGTTACTTTTAATTATTGGATCTTGGGCCACGTAGAGTGAATATTTTTGGAAGCTAAGCCTGACAATGGTTGGCAATGGAGTTGCGAAGGGGCACATACAGTTAGAGTTTGATACGTAACCACTGGTTGTTTAGATGGAATATGTTAATTAATTGGTTCATTATGAACCAATTAGAACTAAAGGTTTGTGGTAACACCTCCGTGTTTGCTTTGTGTACTTTATGACAATTGCTTTTTGTGAAGATCATTGTGATTGGATACAGCATTTTGGTATTAGATCTTATTGGCTAAGATAGTTTTAGTGCTGAATTTGTGATGTTCTATATGATTTTTAAAAATCGATTGCTCATTGTAATTCGGTTCATGGATATGTAGGTAGTTTTAGGTCAAAAGCTGCCTTGATACTGTGATTTTAAAATAGATCGGCACATGGAAGGCTATCAGAAGTGCCATTTTTTAATTAAGGGATGTCAGCAATTTGTTGTTATGCACTGAGTATATTTTTCAATATTTGATTCAAAGATCTTTTGATATTAATTTCAATATATGTAGAATTTTTTAGTTAGATGAAATAATGGTTAGTTTGTATCTGTCATCTCTAAATAAATGATGCATTCAAAAAAACTATTGGATGTACATATTTTGTTGTATGACAATTTATGTGCTGATTTGATGATAGAACTGAATTTTGATTGGATGGGGGACGGATGCATGTAGCCTATACTATACATTTAAACTAATATTTTTATTGTCCATTTTAAGAAGGTGTGTATTAATTGATGTTTTCCTATTGGATAATGGTCTTTTAAAAGCATCGTTCTTTAATAATGTTTTATCTGATGAAGTTCCGTTGGTTACAGGATGAAATCCTGTATGTGCAAATAAAAGGATATATATACTTTTGATTCTACCAGTGGTCCATGATTTTACTATTGTTATTTCAATATTGGTGTTTTCTTTTTCCTGGAGAAATTGTCATGCCTGCAACTGTCGTTTATTCAGAATTAACAAAAAGGCAGAAGTCAGAGCTGGAGGGTGGCAGAGTTAAAGATGTTAAGATTTGCATTGGGTGTGAAGAGGATGGGCAGGATTAGGAATCAGTATATTAGAGGGTCAGCTCATGTTGGACAGTTTGGAGGCAAACCCAGAGAGGTGAGATTGCATTGGTTTGGAGTTGTGCTGAGGAAGAATGCTGGGTATATTGGGAAAAGGATGCTAAAGATGGAGCTGCCAGATAAGAGGAAAAGAGGAAGGCCTAAGATAAGGTTTATGAATGTGTTGTGAGAGGACATGCAGGTGGTTGATGTGACAGAGCAAGATGCAGAGGACAGGAAGAAATAGAAACAGATGATCCGCTGTGGTGACCCCTAATGGGAACAGCCAAAAGAAGAAGAAGAAGAAATTATGGATAATAATCCATAAAGAGTTAAAGGATTTTATATGGGGGGGGTAACAGGTTAAGAGTTAAGTGGGATAAGATGACTCCTCCAATAGAACAAGACAGTTTATAGTTATTTGATCTGAAGGGATAATTTATAGTTACCCAGTTAAGGCTCATATATAACACAAGCAGAAATCTACAATTCAAAGTGGAATGGGATGATGACGAAGAAGTGGGAAAATAAGGAGAGAATACAATGTTGGATGCCGATCCATAAGGAGAATAACAACAGTCATACACAATATTATATTTATAAAGTAGCCGAAAGTATTCTAATAACTAGTGACAGCAATTAACGGTATAGAGAATAGGCAATATGAGGATGGAATTAACTGGAGAAAAATGGCAAAGAGCCAGGTATTTGGAACAAATAATTAGAAAGGAAAAGGTTGTAGAATGGGAAGAGGTCAAGAAGACTTTTGGACTGCAAGCTATAGACTGCCTTCCCTATCAGGGATTGATATTAGAGTATAAACAAAGAGAAAGGGATAGGGGAATATTAAGTAAAAGACTTCAACTGGTAGAGTTTTTGGCTAAATCTAGAACATAAGTTGCTGTTAAAAAGAGGAATAATTAGGAAAGCATATCAAATATTGTACTATGACTACAGGAATCAATCAGAGGAGGTAAGAAAAAATTGAGAAGAGAGACTGAATAAGTAATGCACAAAGAAACAATGGGAGTATATATATATATATATATATATATATATATATATAGCTCCCAAACATGCAACAAAGTGTAGAAGATTTAGGATCTTTGCTTGGAAGTGTTTATATAGGTAGTGTTATACCCCAAGCAGACTCCAAAGACGTTTTCCTCAAGTAGATGGCAAATGTTGGAGGTGTGATAAGGAAGAAAGAGGTAACTAGAAATATATCTCTTGGAAGCATAATGAATTGGCATATTTTAAAAATTCCCTATGGAGTACTCTGTTACTACTCTGGGTGTGGAAATGGGTGCAACTTAGATCCAGGATCTGAATTGCCTAATCATAGTAAGGCAAGTTTAATCCTTGTGTTTGTCAAAAAAGCAATTAATAGGAAAGGAAAATCAAAGGCTAGACCAATCATATTTGAAGTAATGAATGTTGTAACAGAGATAAAAGGACTGGAATGAGAGTCTTTAAAAAGTGTAGAAGTAAATTACATAGAAAGAAGATGGAAACTGTGGTAACAATACATGCAGAAAAATGCTTTGGAGGAGGAATGAGATTTAAGAGAAGGCAGACATTGACCAACTTATGTAATGTTGGATTGATTAATTGCACAGTGGAATATATGTGATTTATAATGTTTATAACTATGAACTTATTACCAGTGGTGGCTGGTGACTTCAAATTAAAGGGGGAGCTGCAGAAGACAGCTGAATGGGTGGGGCCAATGTGAAGGGGTGGAGCCAACTGGAAAGGGGTGGGGCTATGCTCAAAACCACAGCTAGAACTTTAAATATGCTGCCCTAGCCCTAGGTCTAATCAAGACAAAATGAAGTATAGAAGAAAAAAAATATTTCAATGCATTGGCTACATGACAGTTTTATTTAATATCTAGATGGAAACACAAAGGTTGTGAGGTATGAAAAAATAAAACTGGAATGCCAGTCAAAATCAAGTATAAAAAAAACAAGCAGCACTCAAGTCAAACCATGTCTCCTTGCAGTGCAGTTCCAATTATAATTTATATTCAGCTTTATAAAATTACCAAGTAACATGCTGAAAGTAGCAATCTGTGATACCCCCACTTGTAAAAATGTTTCTTATCCAAAAAAGACCTGCTGCCTGACAACAACTATCTACTTGTTTCATGGGGAAGACATGATCAAAGTAAAAAATGAACAGCAAACAAGAAACAAGCTCAAGATAAATTGCTTAAAGGATCACTGCATAACTTATGGACCACACATAATAGATTAGCATTCTGTTTAGTTTATGGGTAAAGCCTGCAAAGATGACTGCAAGTCTCCAACAAAATGTAATGAGCTTCTGAAAATACTTTAATCCTGTCCTTTATTACAAATACTGTCTTATGCATTTCATTACCCAAAGCTTATACATTATTTAGTTATGTAAATATTCTCTGCATGGCAACAAAAAAGGCTTTCAATATCGGTAATTCTTTAACAGTATGCTTATTAAAACTTACTTGCATCTTACAATCTCCGACAAGCTTACCGGATGGTCATTAAAGCATTGCTACCTAAACACAGAGCAACAGGGCACTGCAACAGTATGCATTTTCTGAATAATAAGAAGCATATATCAACAGTATAAAAATATGACAGAAAACCAGAACATTCTGCAAAATCAAGGACAGATGAAAAGCTACTGTCGTACTTGTGCCCCCCTTGGATGGGGGAATACTCTGCACACTTACACTGCATAACTGCTCCTTGCCTTGCTTGGACACATCTAGAGTCACTACATGGGGGAGTGGGGTGCAACAAGTATGTCACAACTTGAAATGCCTCTGGCTGACGGTGATGGCTTTGACACTCATACCTCTCAACCTCAGAGCAAGAAATCTGGACAAAGCCATACGCAGAAGTGGGACACAGGCCCAAAAATAAGGACAATTTTTAAATATTGCTCTTATAAACTTAGAAAAATAATAGAATAGTAGTAGGTCTTGCATTAGTATGAATTTTCTGAAGGGTATGGAATCTGAAACTCAAATGTCTGCCATTATTTTTTAACTTCAGTCTTTAATGATTTGCCACTAATTTGACAGAAAACCACAATGTTATGAAAAATGGGCCAAAAATGTGATGCAAAAATATAAAATTGCCACACAATACAGCTGGGAACCTGTCATAGAAGGGTCACCTTTTTAATATTACTACTGTTAACTTGAGCAGCTGACAAAATTAGAGAATCTACATGCATTTCTGAAATAAAAGTAATCTATAACTCTGATCATTACAGTTATTTATAAATGCAAATCCTCCACGTTTTCTTCCAAAATTGTTATTTTGCAGAGGGATTATTAGGGTGAGAGCAACATTTTGAGCCCAAATTGGGGACAGTTGAGAGGTTTGGATATTCCTAATTCTATAAAGCGATTTGCACGTACCTCTGAACCCCTTAATGCAGGAAATCTGGACAAGGCCAAATATATTGGGGGAACATACAAACAGTACTAAAAATTGCTGTTGTATAAACTTAAGACAGTTGATAGAATAACAGACAGTTGACAGAATAACAGGTCTTGCTTTAGCATGCATTTTTCTGAAGGTTACGACGTCTAAAACTTAATGTCTGTCATTATTTAGTAACTTCATTTCTAAATGATTTGCCAGAAAATGACAAATTTTATGAGGAACAAACCAAAAATAAAAAGCAAAACTCTATTCTCTCTGCAAAAATCTGGAGAGTTGAGAGGTATAGTTTAGCCGGGGCTGTCTTGAGTTTGCAGTGCTTCCCCCTCACAAAATCATGATTGAATTGAGCCTCTCCCCTGCAGCCATTCCAGTGCCCCATTCCTTGGTTATTTCATCCCATTTACCATAAAACTAATGTGCATACTGCTTTACTTCTGCAATTATTTGGATTTCATTTGAAAGTTTTAGTTTGCATTTTACACAAACACTAATAAATATCTGCTAAACAAAGCAATGCAGTCCCACAATGAATATAGACTTGGCATTAAAATTTTCTGCCCTTGAAACTCGCATTCATTGAAACAGCATTTAAACCCGCATTCGAAGAAAATACATTTTGCCAGGGGCAGATAAAGATTAACTTTGGGCTGTTTTTAAATCATAGGCCCCTTTCACATGAAACATACACGTGCTCTTTGATACACCTTCCTGATTGTATTATATTCCTTGTACAATACAGTACAGTTGTTAGAGGGTGTTTTAAATTTATTGTTTTGAACATTTTTCCAGTAAACAATTAAACAAAATGCATGCGCCAATAATGACAAAACTGCCCAATTCAGAACATTTCCATCATAAAAGTCTACTCAGCCTTCTACAGTCCACCAATATCAGTAAATATGCACAAGCTCTGAAGTAGCAAAAGTCATCTAAATAATTCCACATTAAAGAAATCTGTAACTAATGAAGAGGTCGCTGCTAGCTAACAACTTTATATATTTCATTGTTTCATCTAAGTGCCTGTTGCCCTTGAGGAATAAATTGCTTATGTTGCATTAAAAAAAATGATAAACTAGTAATATTGAAATAGGGACTGGATGGCAAACTGATAACAGGTTGATACTATGTATCTTTGCCAAAGAGGACTGCAGCATCCACACCCCTTTACAACACAGTACAGTATTAGCAATACATCTCTCTACTGTGGGAGTAGAACCCACAGCCTTCTGCATCAGCAGCAAGTACACTACCTGTTGTGCTATTAACAATAACAGCAAACTTGGCATAAGCAACACTAATCTTTTGTTCCACTGCAGCTCTCAGCTCCTTGTAAAATCTACTCAACACTCAGCTGTATCTCTGAACTTTGCAGCACAAGAAATCTGGAAGTCAACATTTATTGGGGGGATGGGAGACAAAAGCCCAAACATCAGGGACATATTTTAAACATTGCTTGTATAATGTTGGAAAGTAGCTAGAATAGACTGCCATGTTATCACCAGAAATATCACTACCAAGTCTGAAACCCAGGAACCTGTGCAAAACCGTCAGAGCAACTTACCACTATGCCAAGTCAGCTGTTTTGTGAAAAAGAGGAATACTGAAACTTATATGGCTAACATTTAGTGAATTCATTTCTCACCATACATCTCAACCTTAGCACAAAAAAACCTGGATGAAGCCAATAATGGGGGAATACAGTGCAAAACATAGGGACAAATTTCAAATATTCATCTTATAAACTTAGAAAATTGCTAGAATAAAAGATTTTGCGTTACCGTGTACTTTCTGAAGAATATGAAGTCTGAAATTCAAATGCCTGTCAATTTTATTTAACATTTGTTAACCAGGAAAGTCCGATTTGGAACAAAAGCCAACTTGCAGCACAGGCCCAGGGAGAAACACTCCAGACACATGTTTTTGTAGGATGAGAGGACATGCCGACTCCACACAGAAGGTGTCCCAGCCAAGAATCAAACCAAAGAAGCTATAGCTGCTAGGCAGCGATGCTACCAATGCACCACTGACTGTGTATAGAAACAAAAATATAGAAACCACTGATTTTAAGAGGAAAAGAACAAATATGAGGCAAAAAACTGTACTAAGCTGGGAGGACATACAGACCCCACACAGAAAGCACCCCAGCCAAGAATCAAACCAGAGAAGCTGTAACTATCAGGCAACAATGTTACCCCTGCACCACTGACTGCACCATTGACTCACTAACAACAATATAGAAACCACAGATTTTATGAGGAACAGAACAGAACAAATATGAGCCAAAAATCTGAAAGTTTTTTATATATGGAGGTGGGTAGGGAATGCAGGCTCTTTTCACCTGCATACAAAGTATAGGGTTCAAGCCTGAGGTATTTCCTTCCACACCACCATGAGTTCTCTCTAGCCACCAGTATATAGCAACTGGGGCATTACACACACACTAGAAGCTTACCTTCATCTCTGCTGACACACACTAGAAGCTCACTTTTATCTCTGCTGACACACACTAGAATCTCACCTTCATCACTGCCAACACACACTAGAAGCTCACCTTCATCTCTGCCGATGAGCCTGAGCATACATTCATTGAGCCACCAGTCCAAACACATCCATTGAGCCCGTGCTACTGAAGTCCTGTGTATGTTAGTTGCAGCATGATTGGTCCAGTGCACCTTGTGCTAGTTAAATGCACCTTGATTGGTCCAGCCTACTGCTGCTGCAGTCCGGAGTGCCTCCATTCTGTTATGTCACCACTGCACAGACTGCTGGGCATCTGCAGGGCAGAGATGCCTTTCCCCCCTATCTAGACTGCTGAGAAAGCAGTCTGAGAGTGTTTCCGCACGTGCACGCATGCGTGGAGTACTTCTGGGAATTGCGGCGATCGTAAACATGTTTTCTGTACTTTGTTTTTGTATTACTTTACTTTTTACTTTTTTGTTTTCTAGGTGGATGGGCTGCAGTTCTGCAGTCCTATAGCATGAGCCACCCCTGCATATTACTATGGTTTGTTTTCTTTTATATAAATGTAAGTTTGCCTACATCACAAATGATAGTTCAATAAAGCTGTTAAAAAATGACACAAGATCCTACACAGTTTGGTTTCATCAGAGGAAGATCTTGTCTTCTCAACCTAGTGGATTTATTCGAGATGGTCACTAAAGCAATGAGCAAGGGCAAAATATGAATGCTGTCTACCTTGACCTGGCCAAAGCATTCAATACAATACCCCATTTGTGCATTGTACTCTCATGGAATTAGGTATAAACTCCATGTTACCCACTGCATAGCCAGGTGGATCTGAAATAGGACATGTAAGAGGAACAGGTATGTTTGCCTCAGAGACTACCCCTTTGCTGGAACAGGCTTCTCATCCATGTGAAGCAGAGCTCTTCCTTAATCCAATTCAAGCATAACTTGTACCAGTAGATGGGGAATTATAAATTCTCCTTTAGTCTGGGACCAGTGTCTCATAATGGTCAGAAGCAGCCTGTAAATGCTTGACCACCCAAATCCTCGCATAAATATCCATCTTAAAATAAACTTAAAGATACCAAAACTTGTTAGATACATTTAAGATACATGGCTATGCTTAAAAAGGCCATAATTGCCTAGTATACACATATAAACCAATAACTGTGAAAGATGATGACCACAGACTTGGTGCAACAGTTAAATTCCTCTTGGATATTCAGAAAATCCAGCAGAGCCGGCACAAGATAAATGACTAGTATATCAGTCACAGTCTCATTTTAAATGTCAAACAGTGCAGCATTGTTACCTTTGGGAAAGAGAGCTCCTACCACATTACTGGTTCCCCTCTCAAAACAGACACAATTGTCTGGGATTTGGTTACTATGTTGATACTCTTTGTTTTGATTAACATTTCTCAGTTGTGGTTAGACATTCATTTAGCATTGTTCACTTGATCTGTAAGCATATCTCTTCTAGGTCACATGCAGTCTTGGTCCCACTATACCCTTCATTTATTAGAACTACCCTATAATGTCCCTTTTGGAATGCACCTCACATAACCTTGGTCATCTTGAAAAACCTCAAAGGTTTCTGACCAATAACATTTCTAGACTACACAATTTCAGTTACCTCAAAAACTAAAATCCTTATCCCTCTACTCTGTGTCATGATCTCCATTTATCCTTTTGAGTGCTGAAAGTCCATACCTTTTTCAATATCCTGACATTTCGCAGACCCAGTCATGTGTCTAACATTTGTGGCAGAGACCTCAACCTCCAGCACAAACCAACAACACCTGCTGGTGTGAGAAATTCATAACTAAGCGCACTGTCTGTCCTTTGAATAAACTCCTCCTACATGTCAAACAAAGTAGCATACTTACTACTTTCAAAACTAGACTTGGTAATTGAATGATAGATCATAAATTCATGGCTGGAATATGTGGAAATAGTGCTTTTACCAGGAGTAAATTATATACTCTCAATACCAAAGAGTGCTGCAGTTAAGCATCCTGAAGAACCTTCAACCATAAACTTGTGAACTTATGAATCTGTGTCAAACCTAGTTCCCTCTTCATATAATAAACTGAATCCATGGTTCATTTATTTATTATTTATTTATTTGACATTTGTTTAACAGGATAGTCCAACTGGGTTACATAACCCATTTTCAGTGGAGGCCCAGGGAGAAAAGCTCCACATTTACAATTTTGTTGCACATATTATACAAAGCTCCACATTTGTAACTTTGTTACACATATTATACAATAGC
Organism: Protopterus annectens; assembly: GCF_019279795.1. Taxonomy (NCBI): domain Eukaryota; kingdom Metazoa; phylum Chordata; order Ceratodontiformes; family Protopteridae; genus Protopterus; species Protopterus annectens. The sequence continues at coordinate 1,325,009,521 of NC_056729.1, forward strand.
TTATATATATATAGGAATACACTAATGGATGAATTATAGGCAGGCAGTTAGGGTTACTTTTGTAGTAATAGTAGATTATTTACAGTTTGCATTCATACACAAATTGAAATAAGCTTCTTAGGATAAATAGAATTTGCTTCAAGTGTGTTTGGGTATCATGACACAAATTGGAGTGGGTCAATCAGAATATTAGTCCTCTGGAAAATGAGTAAAGAGACAGAGCAGTGCAATGTTTCCAAATGTTTAAAAAGATAGTTAGTAGATTAGTTTAGGAAAGGGAAGTTAGTATAGTAAGAAGAGGTGTAAGGAGAGAAAGAAGTAGATTAGCCTGGAGTAAGGCATGTGCATAACCATGATTTGTTTAGATGTTCTTTTAGGGAAGCTTTAAAGTGAGGTAGGCTAGACATTAGCCTAATATTAGGTTAGAGGGTGTTCCATAACTTGGCGATAGAGTATGAGTCAAGCGATTTTCCTTGGTTTCTGGAAGGTTTGCAGGTTTCAAGAAGGTTTTTGCCTTCAGATCTGAGTATGCTGTTTGGTTTGTAGTGCTGGACTAGGTTAACTAGAGCAGGGCAGCCAGTGGGCATATAGAATAGGTTGTGAATTGTCGTTAGATGTGTATAAGCAAGCTGGTTTGATAGTTCCAGCCAATTTAGATCTTTTAGTGGTATACGGTGATGTGTACGGTAGTTGGAGTTTGTTGGAAACTTTGCTACTTTGATGTGGCATTGGTCCATTTTGGTCTTGGTGGTGCTTTGTAGAGTGGTTAGGTGATAGAACAGGGAGGGGAACAGGAAGGTTTTAGCCAGGGCAGTCTTGGTGGAAATGGTGCTTTTAAGCCTTAAGGTGCTGTTTTCTGTTGCCAAAGATTCTCTCTTTGTCAGTAAGGAAGAGAGTGCTGAACTTGAAACGCTGTACATATCCAGAACTGACTCAAAGGCTCATTGCTTATCATCTGGTTTATTTCTGACAGCTGTAAAGAAATACCCAGTTGTAAACAATGGATACTTCACATTCTCTGTAGTTAAGCATTAGTTTCGTAGTTTATTCCATAACCATAACTGTGTGTGTGTATGTACTCAAGAACTGGTTTCTACTAATACACTTTCTCTAACATGCATATTACAAAAATATATTTTATATAATGTCTTCATTGTTGTTTTTTCCTGGTTATCAAATTAAAATATTCTAAAATGAAATCCTATTTTTTATTTATTTATTTTTGCTGTTGCCTTTTCTGCTTCTAAGGCACTTAGGCAAATATATTGTAAATCCTAGGTCCCTTCACAGATTAGAGACTATGTTCATGAGCTCTTTGCCTTGGTAGTAAGACAGCCTGAAATAATCTTCCAGATGATCACATCTGAACGTCTTCCAAATCATTTCAGATTATCAGAACAATATACTGGTGACATTATTCATTCACATACAGCTGCCAAGTGCAACCTGAGAGACTGAATGACAAATGTTACTGAATTCCCTTCTGCTGATTGCTACACCAACACCAAAATTTTCTTCATGTTTTGCGGACTGCAGACTGCTAACATGACAATCAATATATCACTGAATTAATAATTAATAAAAATATGCAGTCCAGCAAGGTGAGAGTGTTCTGATTCATATAATTCAAACTCATTGCTGTTATGTGTCACTGATTCAGAGCATGCAGTCATTTTTTATCATTCTTTCATGAACAAAAAACTGTAAGTAGTAATTACAAAGATGATTATCAATAAGAAAGTAATTCAGATCTCAGGTTGATATATCTGCCACTGCCCTTCCGTTGAGAGTTCATGTGATGAAATATAGATGAGCTTTTTACTTCCTTTATATTTCCGTAGGGATACCATTGTGAACGAGATACTGGCATAATTAGAATGCATTGCATCTTGGCTAAGACAGATGCAAAAGATATGCCACACTTCTTTTAACAAGTCTGTTTGTATATTATGAAACTCTTTCAGGGAAGCTGGCTCCTCTTGATGCAAACCTTGTATTTAATTGAGTATGAAGGATTCAGTGTAGCTTTTCAAATAGTATTCCCCAAGGAATTACTGTTGGCTTTATAGCATAAGGGCAGGCTAAGTCGTCAGCTAATCATAGCTCCCAGTATGAATATGGTTCTGGAATATTAAACAACTTTGGAGCCTGCCACTACAAGCTCTTCGTGGATATTTCTTGTTCCATCCACTTTAGCATTCTGTTAGTATAAATTACTATTCCATTTATTCTGAAAGTGAAACAATTTATACACTAACACAGCGGCAGAATAAAATCATTGGGAAATGCTAAACTGTTTTTTAGATCTGTCAGCTTAGAGCAGCATTTAAGTATAATAATGCTTCACTTCAAAATTGATACACAGGACTTTCCAGAAGTTATTTTATTAAAACTGATTTGGCTTAATTATACGAAATAAACTTTAATGTGTTTACTCATTCAAAATGTCAACTGTGACCATTTTCACACCTATAATCTATTTTGTGTCAGACAGTATTATATAACACAGTATAAGGTCAGTGCACAAACTTAAGTAGTTTGTGCATTCTGATTCGATAGACACTGAAGGTGATTACAGTAACATAAAAGCTAAAGGAGGTTTCAATAATCCCATGGAGTTAAGAACTGTAAATCTGCTAACAGATATGAATAGTGTGCTCATATGATTTGATGTTCATACTGGGGTGGTGGTGCTGCGGTAGCTTTGTCGCCTCACAATAAGACATCCTGTTCGATTCTCAGCTAGAGCGTCTCCTGTGTGGAGACATGCGTGAATGGGCGTACCTTTGTTGAAGGTTGTGCGTCAGGGCTGAAAACTCAGCATATAAAAATTTACTGCCAATCATTAGTGGACCGGAGTTCTGCTGTGGCGACCCCTAACCGGGAAAAGCCGAAAGACACAACAACTTATGCATGTGCCTGAAGGTCATAAGCATTGTTAAATCTGTCAAATTATTCTGACAAAAAATAATCTTGATTGTGTCTGCTGTGATTTAACTAATTATTTACACCCAGATATGCCTAAAACCAAACACAGTTTCCATAATAATGCTTGGCTGGTAACATTGTAAGTTCTTTATAAATGAGAAATTCATTTCTTTCTTCTCACCTGGAAGCTTCCAGTATCCTAGCAGAGCAATGGCTACATATTTATATTTTGAAGCAATGCATCTGTCTTCGCTATGCTAAACACAATTAGAAATGTAAAGGGGCCATTTATTTTATCATCATCATGCCTGTCCTGTACTAAATGCTCGCATCACTCAGCATTTCATACTATACCTTCCACCTGTGTTTGGAGTATGTATTGTTTTTCCTCTTGTGTTTTAAACAAATATAAGATTTTATTTCAAATAAGTCCATGTACATACATAACCCATTCCCAACCATGCCACAACAACCTTTTTTTTTATCCCATATTGAAAGCAATGTATTTCTGTGCTAGAAATTATTGAAATCTCAATGATCCTCTTAAGGTAGGAATCTTGCCCTCTTCCTTGCCTCAGCATTGTTTAGACAAACACCAACATACAACCTAAGAAGTTTTAATCACTGTGGATGACTTCTGTAAAAACCCAGACTAGACATCCCTTGCATTATCTTTCATTCTGTATCCTAGGTCCAGGATAATGGGACGGCCTACACTACTACTTTAAAGGTGTCATCTCTTACTCCTCATTTCACGACTAGCTCAAAGCCAATCTCTGGACTAGTGGCCAAAGTAAATGCTTCTCCTCTGGACATTACCTAACATAACCTAATCACTCACACACCTTACTACCTCACTCACCAGCTCTACTATATTCTTATTGTCTTACTTATCACATTCATACTCTGACTCCTCATAATCCATTACATTTGTTCATATTCTATATAAATATCAAAACAGTGTGCCTTTCTCTTTCTCTCTCTCTCTCTGTCTGTCATCTCTACTTTACTTCCTCTCCATCCATCTGTCTCACTTGTTCCCTTTCTCTCATATTTCATATCTATTTGTCTTCCACTGCATTTCCACCTACTCAATTTATTAATACTGCATAAAGTTCCTGCAGCATGCTACATCTTTTTTTCTTTTTCATTAATGTCAAAGGAAAAATAAACTTTAAAAATGATCAATACATGGTAGGTTCAGGTTAAGGCACTTTAATCTTGCAGCAAGGAGACAAAAACGTGCTAATACAGAGTTTGTCTAACTAAAATCAGGAAGTAAGTTCATCTTTATACACTTTCTAACAAGACATTGCCTACCAAGCTGACGTAACAGATCACAAGTTTTAACAGCATCATTACATAGCAGTTGTTTATCCATAAGTTTCTGCTTGCACTATCAATTTTATGAAAAACTTCCTAAGAAAAACAACGTGGCCTTGGTGACCACCGGTTAGATACAGTTTCCCACTATGTTATGTTTCTATTCAAGGTACTATAGCTAATTCGAGCACAAAGCAAGTACAGATTCTTCAAGCAGTCCTTTGTCTTATGTATCTCTTTTTTTCCGCAGCTGTGCATGTTCTCATAACACGAACCGAGCTAATTGTTCAAAATCATAACATTATAGAATATGGTATTGTTTCATTTATTACTTCCTGACCTAGCAGATAATCACATGCTTCTCAGTACATTTCCAAAAGGCATAAACATGAATTTTGCTGTGCTAGCAATTTCTAGGTCAGGAGGCATCTTGCAAGTTTCAGAAAGCATACTGCAGTTTCAAAAAGCATCTTATAATTTCATACAGAATTAAGCTGTATATAAAATAGAATGAAAAACGTGTTAATTCTTTTAGCTTCTAATAAGCATTAGACATATACATAAATGCATATTTCTCTGACATTTCCCCCCCTGTTAATACTTTTTATTCTATTTTCAAAAGCATAAACAGTTTACTTCTTCTCCTAACCTCTTCCATTCTGGATTTGCAGTTAAGAGAGTCATGTAGTTTAGACTTATGAAAGCATTTCAGTTTTCAACAACTCTTCAATTTCAGTACTTTGATACAAAGTCTCAGAAACTGACATATCTATAAAATTTTTGATTAACTTTTTCATGCAGGGAATACCAAAACAAATGCATGCTCCTAACAGGAGTAATCCCACACAAATGGCAATCAGGATGTTCATTAGGATGGAACCCCACCCCCAAACAAATTCTGGAAAAAATCCATCAGAGGGTTTGGGTCTGGTTTGGTCATGGTCGACACTTGCTGGATCACCTCAAGATGGTCATTTATCTCGTGCTGGTTGTCAGGAATATATGAACAGCATTCTTCTTTGATTAAAGTGCATGTACCACCTCTAGCCGCTAGGGTGAAATCAAGAGCCATGCGGTTTTGAAGTACCACAGTTCTCATAGCATTTAGTTCATCAGTCACAAATTCGAGGGCAGAAAAAGTTGCATTGTTCATAACTTTGAGAAGTTTGGACAGTTTTCTCAGCTCCCAAATCGATTTCACTGCGCCATATGCAGGGGCTATGCCTGCCCATGATATAATAGTGTCACTCAAGTCCATATGTGTCAGTTTATCTTTGTTTTTCACTGAGTTATGGTTTCTCCACCCTGCTTTGATTCATCCCACTGGATTCTCAGGTCTCTTGATTGGACTTCTAGGTTTACTGCTAACCTCTCTGACGTTTCAAATTTTCCCCTGAGGCAAAGCTGCAGTGTGTCATATGGCCGGAACCAGGTAACCCAAAAAACAACTGCCGGACCAATTCTCAGGTAGCCATTTATATGCTTTTTTCACACAAACAAAATAACAATTCTCTACTTTAGTATTGATATATGCTCGCCCTGCATGAAACATTTTTTTGTCAATAATAGAAAGTTGCTTCAAAAGAACAGGATTATGCTGTATTTCACTAACAGTTCTCTTCATTTTTTCAAAATATGAGTCATAGTTTGTATCACAGATAGTTTCTGCCTTATTAGCCTTAATATAACATTTATAAAAAACAGTCACATTGCAATTGCTCCAACCCACCTGAATAGTGTCATTTTTATAAAAACATACAATCCCTTTTTGTGTAACAGGTAGGTACAATGCTATTTTGTCTTGTGATTTCACGGGTGTAGTATCAAAAATCAAGTTTTCCCAGGTCTCATTGATCCCTAGGGGGACAGCAGTCATCAATAATCCCCTGTACGCTGTTGGTATAGCTGTGCAAATCCAGCAGTTTGAAACATTAAAAGTCTCAGCATACACATATTCAATTGCTTGGTAAGTGTTAAAGTTTGGATGCCAGTCTCTGAGTAATGCATCACGTTTGTTCAGTTCAACTCGTGTGGCTGGAAAAAGGAAAGGCCACAGCAAAAAGATCATTGTTATCAGTATAGCTATCAGGATAAGCATGCAATTTTTCTGAGGTTGTTCTGCATCCCTGTTTACTCTATACCTGGTCATTTTATTCTCGTTGTACAACAGTAACAAGGTTTTTGTCCAGTTCAAAGTTCTTAACCAATTTACAGTGTGTCAGATGAATCCAGGACGCTCGCTCTGCGATCTTGACTGCAGTGGGTGTAGACAGTAGCACTTGGTACGGTCCTTCCCACTTCGGAGCACTCCAATTCTTTTTCTTCACGACTTTCACCCAGACCCACGTGCCTGGGACTATTGCTGCTTCCGATGGCCTGGCTTGTTCTTTATCTGAAACAGAGTTTAACTGCAAAAGTTTGTTATTCAAAAATCACCTCATATACTCTGCAAGTGAACTGTCAGCCTCCTGGTCTGCAGGCATGAGAAGTTTCCACTGAGGTGTATAATATGCCCTCCCAAACAAAATTTCAAAAGGAGTTAACCCTTTTACATTTGGAACAGTTCTCATACTCAACAGTGCCAGAGGCAGACAGTGCACCCAGTTCTTTTGTGTCTCACTAATCAATTTCCTAAGCTTATTTTTCAAAACTCCATTATGTCTCTCTACTAATCCTGCAGATTGGGGGTGGTATGCACAATGGTTTTTCAGAGAAATTCCGAAATAATGGCTCAGTTGTTGTATAGTTTGATTTACAAAGTGTGTGCCATTGTCACTATAAATCTTTTTTGGTATGCCAAATCTAGGAATAATTTCTTTAACGAGGACTTTTGCAACAGTAGCTGCATCTGGATTTTTAGTTGGAAAAGCTTCCACCCATTTGGAAAACATATCTATAATGACAAGGCAGTACTTTTTATTTTCACATTTGTTTAGCTCTATAAAATCCATACAGATAGTATGGAATGGATACGGTGGTGTAGGGAAACTCCCTTGCTTAGGCTTCAGTGCCCCCCTGTGCATGATGCTTGTTACAAACATGGCATGCTGTACAAAAATTTTTTGTGTAGTTTGTAAATCCATGCGTTGTAAACACTTGATACACTAACTGTACCATCCCCCCTGTTGAGACATGGCACTGCCCACGGCTCAACAAAGCTGCATATCTAAACAAGTTAGATGGTAAAATTGGTTTTCTTTCTTTGGAGATGTACAGCCCTTTCTCAAGAATTGCTCCTCGTTTTATCCATTTTTATTTTTCTACATTTGTAGTAAGTGTCTGCATTGTTTTTAACATTTCTAAGTCTAAAATCTCTGATGGTTGTAATTCCTCACTCAAAAGAAATACTTCTGAAGCTGAAGCTGCTTGCTTTGCAGCTGTATCAGCTCTCGTATTACCTTTTGAAATCCTATCCTGTTGTTTAGTATGAGCTACGCATTTGCAAATAACTTTCTGAGGTAACTGAATAGAGTCTAATAAATCTAAAATAAATTGCGCATGATTAATTGGTTTACCAGTAGATGTTATCATTCCTCTATTTTTCCACTGCTGCGCAAAAACATGTACAGTAGAAAAAGCGTACTGGCTGTCATTAAAAATGTTCACTCGTTTATCTTTTGCCAAGGTACATGCCCTTGTTAAAGCAATCAATTCTGCTGCTTGTGCAGATAAGATGTGTGGTAAAGACTTTGCTTCTAAAATCTCAGTATCAGAAACTACTGCATACCCCACTAGATTCTGTCCTGTAGGACCCCTCCTACATGAGCCGTCCACATAGTATGTCACCTCGGCATCATCCAAGGGAACATCTGTGAGATCTTTTCTAGGTAGTGTCTTTTGCTCAATCTCCTGCAGGCAGCAGTGTGGTTTGCCATCTGCAGGAGTTGGGAGCAAGGTTGATGGATTCAAAGTTGTGCATCGTTCAGTTGTCATATGAGGTTGGCTCAACAGTATAGTCATACAGGAAAGATGTCTAGCAGGAGAAAGATATGCTACTTTTTCTTGCAGTAAAATAATCGCGACTGCATGAGGCACTCTCAATGTGAGAGGGTGGAATAACACTACTGAGGCTGAAGCCTGCACTGCCATTGCAGCTGTGACTACTGCTTGTACACCATGGGACAGGGATCACGCCACTGGGTCTAGCTGTGATGAATAGTAAGCTATGGGGCGTTGTTTGTCCCCATGCTGCTGTGTTAATACTGATGTCATATAACCTTGCTTACAATCTACAGTTTGGAAAAATCGTTTATGATAGTTCGGTAATCCTAAAACTAATGAGGATATTATCAGTTGTTTCAATTTGCAGAAAGCTGATTCTGCGTCTGGTGTCCACTGTAATAAATCTTGTGGTGCCATAGGTTTCTTGAATATCAAGTTGGTCAGTGGAGCAGATTCCAAGGCATAGTTTGGAATCCAACTCTGACAAAAATTAGTCGTACCTAGGAAGGACATAATTTCCTTCTTGGTAGTTGGTTTGGGTGCTTGTAATATTGCTGTTTTTCTGTCTTCATCTAATATTCTGCCCTCTTTGGATATTACATATCCCAGGTATTTGACCTGTTTTTTCCAAAGTTGCAGTTTCTTTTTGTTTACCTTGTGTCCTTGAGTAGCTAAAAATTGTAGTAATGCTATGGTATCTTTTCTGCATTCTTGCTGGGTGGGGGCTGCCAGCAGAATGTCGTCTACATAAAGTAAAATCTGGCTGCCTTTCGGTGGGATAAATCCCGCCAGGTTACTTGCCATTTCCTGTGCGAATATTGTTGGACTTTCACAATATCCCTGTGGTAGTCGCATATATGTATACCTTTTCCCCTGAAATGTAAATGCAAACCAATGCTGGCTGTCAGGGTGTATCGGTATTGAGAAAAATGCATTGCTAATATCTACCACAGAAAAATACTTTTGTTGAGGTTTCAAATCATTTAATAAGGTGTGTGGATCTGGCACCGTAGGTGCCCTAGGTATAACTGCGTCATTTACAACTTGTAAATCTTGGACCATACGCCATTCTCCATTTGCTTTCCTAACAGGAAATAAGGGTGTATTACATGGTGAATCGGGAGATTCTATCAATACTCCTTCCATAAGTAAGGCTGCTATTATAGGTTTGATTCCTACTTCTACATCCTTCCTCAAGGGATACTGTCTTTTTTGAGGTTTAAATGCTGACTTTGGCGTGATAGTGACTGGTCCTGCTGTACGAATAAGTCCTACATCTGATTTTCCTGTTGACCAGAGAGTCTCTGGTATGTCTCGTAAGGCTTTTTCTTCTTCTTCTTCTTCTAGTAAGAGTGCTACTCAGATGTCCTCACTTGCCTGCAAGTGCACAGCTGGGTGTGTCTGTGTTATCCAATTCAACTTCTGCTTTTGTACTCCCTGTTCTGAAAGTTCTAATTCTGTCTGTTTTTCCCACCTTGTGACTTTTTCTCCTAGGTCTGCCAACTTCACATTTTTATCTTTAGTCAAACTCACATGTGGTAATCGATTAGATTTGTAAAGTGCTAGGAATTCCTGGGGCAATGAACATTTTACTACACTGTTTCCTTCTGTGTCCCAGTACAGATTTCATAATACTAATCTGTTAGCATGGTTTCTAAACAGTTCTTGCTCATATTCTTTATCAGGTCCTGGTTTACTACAGTAATATAGAGTGCAATGCAACAAATGCTGTTTATCAGTGTCAAGGGAGGGGGATTTGCTGATGGCTACATTCATCAGTTCTTCGGTTACTGCCCCTGGACCAGTCGTAACCAAGTCCTGGCTGTACCAATAAAATGTTTCACCCTCCGGTCGCACTACAAAAGTATACATTTGTCACTGTGCTTCCATACCCTGCATAGTTGGAACTACTGCTATGGCAAATATCTGCATTAGATCTCTGCCCAAAAGATTTACTGGGCATTTTGCAGAAACAACAATTTTGCTTTTCTGGGTCATCCCTGAAACAGGGTCAGTTATTGCTATGTTGTGGGAGATTCTGAATTTTCTGTTAGCTTGGAAGGATGTATCAGGGTTTGTGAAGCCCCTGAGTCACACAGGAATTTAACTTCCCTCCCCTCTACCAGAAGTGTAACTTCCGGTTTTGTATCTCCTAAGTAGAGCTCTAGGCTCAATAATGCTAAGTCTAAAATTTCATTTTCTTCATTATCTATAATTTCATGCACATCCTCTATTTCTTCTATCACATTCTCTACTCCTTCTATCACATTTGCACTTGTCTTTTCTTGATTATTCCTTTCTAGTGATTCTTGACTATCATATAGTCAGTCCTCACCCTCCTTGTCTTCTGTGGCTACCTTTTTATTTTGCCTGCAATCCCTTGCTAAATGTCCCTTTTTCCCGCATGTAAAACATTCACCCCTTTTCTTTCTCTCTTCAAACTCCTCTGATCGTTTATCAGATTGTTTGTTTCCCTGGACATTTTTCCTACCCTTCTTCCGGGTCTGTACTACAAAGACTTCTGATCCGTCCTCTACTGCAAATACTTGAGTTTTCTTTTTCTTTTTGCTATTAAAATGCCTTTCGGCATGTCTTGCATATTCAAGTAATGACTGTAATCTACTTGTATGATGATCTACCATGTGCTTTGTAATAAAGCTGCTAATGGGTGCAATACTGCCTTTCAAAAATGCATTCTTCAGCTGCTGCTCATATGGGGAATCATGTGTTTGGTCCTCAGGTACCTGCATTCCACAATGGTTATTAAAACACTCTAATAATCTAGCATAATATCTATCTACAGTTTCACCTTCTTGTTGTATGCATTGATTAATGCAAGTCCAGTCAGCCCTAGGCTTCCATTTCTCAGAGATTTGGTCTGTCAGACCTTTCACTCTGTCATCCAGTTCTGCGTTACTATGTGGGAGTGGCCTATGTTCTGTGTCACGGGGATTCCAGTTGCCACTAATCATGTGCCAATATGGACCTACGATTTGTCTGACTACTTTTTCTACTTCCTCTCCATTTAAATGTTAACTTAACCTCATGCCCTGTAAGTCTTCTAAGAATTTTCTAAAATTAACTTTCGGATTGGGAATTCCCTCTGTGGCTTTCCGGATGTCTTCCAGTGTCCACGGTCTATATACTAGAAGAGTTGGGTCCTGTCCTGCCTGTCCTGCCTGTGGATTTGGTACTTCTATGAGTGGACATATCTCTTCTTCACTCATAGCTTGTGAATTTGTATTTATTTCATACAATTCAATATCCCCTCTTAAGTTGCGTGTTTGAGACCTAGTCTCAATAGGATCTCTGACAAACGGTTTTGGTTTTGCAGGGACAGCTGGATATAGCAGAGGTGGATCAGCTTGTCCACTCACTTCATATTCTGGTAAGGGGGTGGAGGGGCTGTTGCTATTACCAAGTTATTGTCTTCTTTATCTAAAAACATTGCTTTTGAATTTTTATTCTTTTGTTCCCTGCGGTTTGCTTCCTCAAGCCACCTGTGTGCCTGAGGAACTCCTAATTGATGTTGCTTTTTTATCTGACCTTTTGCGACTATTTTAAGTTGTTTGACAAGTTTGATAAGTGAAGGTTTATCTAAATTACCATCAAATTTGTATTTATTAACCCATTTTGTATAGCACCTAACATTGTCGGCACGCTGTAATTGCATATATTTTGCGTCTTCAGTTAAAGGCGGATCTCGGGAACTTTTTGTGCACTTATTTCCCCTGTTGTCTTAACTTAGTTAGAAATTGTTACGTAACCCTTTTTATCACGTGATACCATGATTTTTAACTTCTTCACAGTTTATCTAGAATAACTGCCTACCTATCCTGTTTCCCTGATCTGTGACAAGACAGCAATCTTTTTTGTCTCTGATTTACAAAAAAATCTCCCTGACAAAAAACAAATACTGTAACAAGTCCCTGATCTGAAACAAGGAAAAGGTAAATTCCTCCTTACCTGAGCCTCCATAATTGATCTCTCACCGGAACTGTTGACTCGTCCTCCAATCGCAGATCAGAAACAGTGGCTGGCCTCTTTCGAACAACAATTCAGTCAGAGGTCTTTTCAAAGCAGAAGAACTGATGTGGCTTCTACCCCGTATGGTTTCATGCCACCGAGCCCATCTGACCTGAGCTAGAGCGAGAGATATTTCCAGTCCGAAGGACCAATCTGTCAAAGGAAAAATAAACTTTAAAAATGATCAATACACGGTAGGTTCAGGTTATGGCACTTTAATCTTGCAGCAAGGAGACAAAAATGTGCTAATACAGAGTTTGTCTAACTAAAATCAGGAAGTAAGTTCATCTTTATACACATTCTAACAAGACATTACCTACCAAGCTGAAGTAACAGATCACAAGTTTTAACATAATCATTACATAGCAGTTGTTTATCCATAATTTTCTGCTTGCACTATCAATTTTATGAAAAACTTCCTAAGAAAAACAATGTGGCCTTGTTGACCACCGGTTAGATACAGTTTCCCACTATGTTATGTTTCTATTCAAGGTACTATAGCTAATTCGAGCACAAAGCAAGTACAGATTCTTCAAGCAGTCCTTTGTCTTATGTATCTCTTTTTTTCCGCAGCTGTGCATGTTCTCATAACACGAACAGAGCTAATTGTTCAAAATCATAACATTATAGAATATGGTATTGTTTCATTTATTACTTCCTGACCTAGCAGATAATCACCTGCTTCTCAGTACATTTCCAAAAGGCATAAACATGAATTTTGCTGTGCTAGCAATTTCTAGGTCAGGAGGCATATTGCAAGTTTCAGAAAGCATACTGCAGTTTCAAAAAGCATCTTATAATTTCATAGAGAATTAAGCTGTATATAAAATAGAATGAAAAATATGTTAATTCTTTTAGCTTCTAATAAGCATTAGACATATACATAAATGCATATTTCTCTGACAATTAACCCTATAGAATGCTACATCTTTTTTTTTTTTTTTTAATTTGAATGTTCTGAAGTCACAGTTTTGTGTAACTGCTTGTTATGTTTTGGTTTACTGTCACCAAGATGATCCTGAAATTAGTTAAGTGGGATCAGTATTCTCACCCAGTTAAAAACTCATTAAATATATTAATTCAGCATGTTCAAGTGTTATATGTACCTCCCTACCTCCACTAAAATGCTAGAAGTATTCTCTGTATATTCAAGTTAATCTCAAATGCAGATTTATATTTCCTGTGATAATTGCAGATTGCCTCCAGCTATATTCCTTGTTACTATAGGTTCTGCTATGCAATACCAACTTCTTGAAAGCTAAGAAGCTGAAAATACAAAAAAATGCTTGAAATTCAGAAGGGTGAAAAATCAGTTTTAATTGTTTTTTTTTTTTTTTTTTTACAAAGGGGCAAGCCCCCAGCACTCTACCTTGATGGAGAGGGTATCCCCCCCACACACCCCTGAATATATCTGTATATATATATATATATATATATATATATATATATATATATATATATATATATTTACTATGTAATACTGAAATTTCACAATCCTGAGAATAAGAAAACAGAGAACCAGAATCTCAAGATTGCGAAATCTCGAACTAAAAAAAAAAAAAAGTAAAACATAAAACAAACTATTCTAATGTTTATGAAGGGGGGCAAGCCCACCTGCACCCCCCACACCCCCTGCAACTTAAATATACCAACTCCAAGATTGCACTACAGTGGAGTGAATGGCAAATTTCCCATTCCACACTGTATGGCAATTCCCATTCACTACTTTTGAGATTCTGCAATCTCAAGATTCTGGTAGTTGGCATTCAGAGTCTCGGGATTGTAGAATTTTGGTATTCATAGTGAACCCATATATATATATATATATATATATATATATATATATATATATATTTATTTATTTATTTATTTATATATATATATGTATCAAAATTCATGGTTGGATCAACTTAAAAAAGGGAGAACTGTCCTAAAGCAAGTGGTTCATTGCTGGCATACACTCTGAAAGTGACAGGCAATGCTTTCCTATAAAACCAGAGTTTGGCATTATGCCATTCTTCTCTTTTTTCTGCGGTACTCTTGCTCATGCAATTTCACTCCAGGCCATTTCTGCATGGCTTTTTCTGAAAGATGTTATCATTTTGGACATTCTTGACTAAAACACAGCATTTGAAAGTTTCATTACTTTCCCGCTTTTCATTTTGCCAAAGCTAGACATATCAATAATAGTATTTTATTATGACAGTTAGATAAGTCTTTAGGCTTGTGTAAAAAATGAAGCAAAACTCACAGTACAAACATTTGCTCACATTGTAGCTTAAGTCCATTGTCTGCTTTCAGTTTTCATATTGAATAACTGTAAAAAACTAACATAAACAGACTTCTTTTACTGCAATAATAGATTTTAACTTCATTTTTATTAAATAATATATTACCATATATATATATATATATATATATATATATATATATATATATATATATATACTACAGGGCTGCAACAAACATTTACATGATTCATACACACACACACACACACACACACACACACACATCACATCACATCACAGATTGCTGGTTTGCAATAATGTTTGACTTCAGCAAAAATAAATAAATAAACTAAACATTCAACACAAACCAGTGCTTTTCTTGCTTAACATGATAATTGTAATTGTGAAGCCCATTTGAATAATGATCAAGAACAAAGAATAAATATTGAGAAGCCATTTCATTCACAGCAAGATGGGAAAAGGGGAAGAAAACTAGATGTAGGAGAAATAAGGTTCAATTATTGGAGAGAAATGCATTTTGTTTTGTTTTAAAAAAATCAGTGTGTATGTTTGTATTTGGGGGTATGATATTATTTGTTACAACTTCATGGTGTACATAGGTACTAAGGGAAACTGTGGAGAAGGATACAATGAAGCGGGAGGAACAGAAAAAAAGAAAAGCAAAAAGTGCAATGAAAAGCATAAACTGGCCTCCACAGATTTTACTAGGTATGTACCGAACAAATAGTTTGCCATGCCTTTTTTCCCATTTTATTCACACCCGCACACACACACATATACACACGCACACACACACACACACACACACACACACACACACACACACACACACACAATCGTATGCACACCGATGGACAATTTAGATTCACCAAGCAGCCTATTTCATGTGTTCGAGAGGTGGGAATAAATTTGAGTACTGGGAGAATACCTACACAAACGTGGAAAGGACGTTCTGACTCCACACCAAAGGCACACCAGCTGAGAATTAACAGTATGTTAAATTAACTAGAGCCCTCATTCTAATTTATGATATTATAAGTAAAAAGAAGTATTCAGACGTAGGTAAAGAGGAAGAACAGGGAAATTAGGTCACTGTTCTACTCTATCTGCTTCTGGATTGTTGCATTAGGTAAGTTTGGAGCTGCTTATCAAAGTCAGCAGGTGGAGGGGCGAACTACAAAAAGTGCTTGGTTGAGCACCCCATATGGATGGACCAAGTCAGGATAAAGTGCTATCAGTACACACTGCTCAGTTGAGGAGAGTGATACAGGTAAGGAAAGAAGACTCTGATGATCTAAGAGATTCAGAGAATTCTGTAAGTGTGAGTAGGTCACATAAGGACTTAAACTGATTCAGTAAGACAACCTTGTACATTGCTATACTTTTCCACAGAGTGCTCTAAAAGGAATAGGAAGCCATTCTCTCTGGTTTACTGCAAGACAGTGATGCAGCTTTCTGCCAACACCTACAATAAAATGATAGAAACAGTTTAGCGGTGTTAGATATTTCTGATTACTGTTAACAGAGGTGTCTACTGATTGGAAAGGGAGTATTAAATATCAGCAGATACCTTCATTATCCAATAGCTGCTCCACCCTGCGTTGAGGCTGAAAAAATGTATGGCATCTCTGAAAAAGAGAATTCATTGTTTTCTTTAAGTTATGAATGTAAGGAAAGAAAATTAATGTGGGAACTAAGCATGCATGCAGGCATTTTATACAATCAGGTAGAAAAATAATGGCGCCATTAGGAGCTGTAACAATTGTAGGAATTCAGACATTTGTGAGCACCAAAAAACATATCTTTAGCTTTGCTGAGTTTAACCTTTAGGCATTTTTGTTCACAAACCTGGCATAATTCTGGCGGCATAGTACTAAGGGTGTTGTTAATGATCTTCAGAGTTGCCAGTTTTCTAGATAAGTATATCATCTGCATAAAGAAAATAGTGCTCAGTTTCTAAGTAAGGTTGAGTGAGTTAATATTTATAATGAACAGAGGTCATCCAAGGACCAAACCCTGGAAAACTGTAGATAAAATAGAGAAGGGGAAACTAAGGCATATGAAAAAACAAAGATATAGCATTTTAAATAACCAGAAAAAAACATTTTAACTTAATTGTGTTGAGGTCATAGTGGGATAATATATTAAGTAACTTACGACCTACGAGTTGAAAGGATTTTGTAATATCATTGAAAATGGATGCTATTAGCCTGCCTATATTTACTTAATGATGAAATAGGTCTGTAAAGTTTAAGCAAGGCTTGTTAGTGATATGGCCATTCTAAAACCATGTTGATGACTATTTAGAAGAACATGGGATTTAAAGTGCTGTAACAAGATGCATATGACTTTTCTAGAGTTCTGACAAGAAGATGCAGCAGAGCAACTGCTTTGAATGAGTTAAGGGCAGATTTAGGGGGGTCTGTCTGGGAATAAGAATGGCATAGCCTATATTCTATAGATCTGGCAATATAACAGTGGTAAAGACTCTGTTAAGGTCTTGATGAAATTTGGACAAAATCTATTCGATCCAGCCCTTCCCAAGTGGGAACCTTTCTCAGCCAGTAGCTTATGGTATTTTATGCAAGCTAAAGTAGCTGCTTTTAAAATGAAACTCTGTTGTAAAGCCAATGATAATCTTAACTGTGGTAAAGACATTGGTGTAGGAAGGGTTTGAGGTTGTAATGATGAGAAATGAGAAGAAAAGGGACATGTGAATACTGCCACCATCAAGTTTAATTTGTTGGTTATTGGAGCATTTGCTTACAGTGGTTGAGGATGTGGAGGAGGTAGACCAACCAGAAACATCATTAATTTCTTTCAAGAAAATTATATGTATCTATCTATGAATAACCTGAGAACCATCCAAACTTTTGCTAAGACATGGTGTCACAGTGAGGTCACAGAATTCACCAAAGAATAATGTTGTGATAGTTTCACCAACTCCAGTGTTCAGTCACTTAAAAATCAATATAGGACTTATTATCTTTTAAAATTGAGTGGTTTTGGGTTTACAAGCTGCCACAATGAGCAAGAAACTGCTTTTCAAGAGCAGTTTCCAGTTTGTGAGCAACTCCTTGATTGTGAACATGCAGAACTTTGAATATATCATTGACATAATTTCACAAATACTCAAAAATAATTTCACTAAAACTCCAACATGCTACAATTCAACATATATGAAATACAGCAGCTCTTGGTTTACATTAAAAGTGCAACAATGAAAAAGTCCTGTAAGAATTTCAAATTAATTTGCAAGATTTTGTAAATGATTTGCTTACGTTCCTCAGTTAAACAAAGTAAATGATGCAAATCAAAGACTGTAACGCAGATATGATATAACACCTTTTATTGGACCAATATATATTTTGCAATAAATCAAACTTTCTAGTTGACATGAGCCCAACTCCTGATGAAGGGCTTATTCCAGCTCAAAAGTGCAAGTAACTGTAAAAACCTATGCTGACCCAATAAAACATATTACATTACATCTGTGCATTTTTGTCATAATGAAAAAGCTTAAAATTGCTATTGTTCAGAAATATGATTTTAACTGGATGGCCAAAAGGCAAGAGAAAAGCTCCAATAATGATTCAAGCCTGCTGTAGCCATTGTGATGAAATTCATGTGTCACAAGAACTGATGTTCATATCTATCAGAGTGATTTTTATCAAATCAGCTGCATAAAATCATGTTTGAAAAAATGCACAAAACACAGCCAGGAACTATCAAGTAAAAAGAAAAGGTATATAACATTTTATTTTGGCCAGGTAAGTCAGACGATAGTGAGCAGAATGTAAAGTATTTATAAATCTCTGACATGCACAACTAAACCAACTTTTAAGAAGATAAGATCCTTGGGGGATCCATGTCCTCTGAGAATAGATTTCCACAAGATCCCTTCTAGTTTAAAGACAATCAGTATCTTATTTGTGTTGACTATTACCCCAAATATCCAGAAGTTGTAAACTCAAAGCAATTAATCCCAAAGTGAAAAAGCACTGCTGATGTCAGATTTCTGTTGACATGGTAACCCTGACATATGTATCATAGATAATGGTCAACAGTATGTGAGTCAAGACTCCCACTTCCAACCCAGATTTACTGCCAATCACAATATTCCAAACTTATACACCCCAATGCATACCCACTAATTGCATCTTTCTTTCATCTCTTCTTAAAATTATACACTTCCAATTAGCTTTACTCTCCTATACCTTTCACTTGACAAGATTCTCTCTTCCTCCCCAAGTCATTACAATCAAAGATCCAGGCTGCAAAGTATTAATCTGTCAGAAAACAATGCATGACAATACAGCCACTTGCTTCCAGAGTTCGTTATGCTATAAAACTCCTCCCCTATTTACTATTTTACCCCCCTTCTCCACTTTTTTTTCTCTTTCCAACTCATCCACATAATTAATCATTATATGATTCTCTTCAACAAATACCACTTACAATGTATTTAATCCTGCTCATAGCTATACTTCTCTCCTTCCTTCCTCACACAAATCTCTTCAAAATAGTATACCCAGTTCAATAAACCCATCAACAATTTATAGTTTAAGAATATCTCCTCCACTATAATCCACCACCCTCATAAACAAGTCTTTCAGCTACCTCTCACATACATAGGTTCATAACTTCATAGGAGATTACTAGGCTAATGGCTTAACAGCCCTTACAAGCCTAGCCGATACAGCCCAATATTATACAATATATGGCTCCTAAGGGCAAAAGAATGGCATGGATTTGTGTCTATGCCTTGAGTATCTTATGGATTTCCCATGTCCATAAGGGACATTGGCACTACCCCAGGTGTTAATCTGCAGTTCTACAGTAATACCCAGGCTGACTAGGTAGGATATCTGAATGCACAGTCACAGGAGTGACCCAGGAGCAATGTCTGGTCATGTAACTTGCTGAAGGTCACAACACAGGCAAATGAAAGTTATGGGAATCAAACCCTGTACCACAGTAAACCACAAAAACATACTAAAACTTCCAGAATATCACAACAAGCCACAATAACTGAAACTTAGACTAAGACTGAGAACAAGAGGCACTTGTCTCTTGTTCTCAGTCTAAGTTCCAGTTCTTTGTGGCCTGTATCACAGTAACTGAAGCTCACAGCCTTAACCATCTGCACCAACTGCTAGAATCTTGAAAACACATTGCATTGACTCTCTCAACCCGTCATTCCCACCTATCAGTTTACTAATCAAATATTCAGTCGCATACAAGGTAACCTCACTTAAACAGCCCATTAAGTTAAAGCTCCTCAAATTTTCTACAAGACTTGGCCAACTAAATTTGCTTCTCCTACCACATAGCTACATTGAACTCAGCTAAGGCCTCAGCCCTCCTCAACCTTACAAATGGAAGCATCCTATGAAAAACCACACAGATCTATCCATTCCTTTTATCAATGCTGGCAGCTTACTCAGTAAACTGAAACAAATAGATGTCTTTCTCAATTCCACAAATCCAAACATACTCGCTGTAACAGTCATGGGTCAAGACAGCCACATGTAACTTAAGCCACCTTTTTCTTCCTACTCTTGCATTGAAACCCCTTGTGCTGGAACCAGAACAGGTGGAGGATCACTACTTCTTATTGGAAAGGGTCAAAGAGTGACCCTACTATGTCATAATAACTGCACTCCTGACCACAACCCCAAATGGCTAGCAGTACAAATACACAACAAAAAAATGACCTCCTGGGGCAGTAATTACTGCCACCCATATGTGCAAACCCACTAAATTCAAAACCCTTTTACAGTACTACCTATTGGTTCTGTCAATTACATAATATGAATTGAATCTAATACAAAAACCTCCTTTGTCCTTAAACCAAGAGTTAAGTGATTTACTTTCTACCAGTAGACTCATTCACATGATAAAATAACCACCTAGACCAAATCTAATTTCATGTCAACACTCCCTCTTTAACCACTTAATAACAAACATCCCAAACAAAATCAACAACATTAAGGTACGTCCACACTCCTTTAGTGACCACTGCCTCATTGCATTCTCCTTAACATCTATAGGCAAACTAAAACCCTCATCTAATTGCCAATATTGGATTGGTGCTTGTAGGACCACAGTTCACATTAATGTTAAGAAAATGCAAATCAAACTTCACAACTTTTCTGTGAAAGGTCTGAGCATTCAAAAAACAAATAGCTGAGAACATTGTCGAAGAAATGCTATTCTATGATGAAAAAAAATCAAAGAACAAGTTAAGTAAAAGCAAACACAAGAGAATCAGTCATACAACTACAATAGAAAGACTGGCAAATGTTACAGTTGACTGCCTCTGCTTTTATATGTACAGTCCCACTTATTAGTCAGAGATACATTTTTAGTTTTTTCATTTAATGGTTTTACATTTTGCTTAAAAATGTCACTATGTATTCCACTTTCTTTTTTGGAAATCCTTCTATTTCGGTAGCATTTATTTTTAAACAAGTCACAGAGCTATCTTCAACTACAAAAATGCTGCTTAAAGCATTTAATTCAGCTCATTTATCCAGCTTTATATGATATCAGCCATTCATTTTATTTGTGTTACTTGATGAGGAAAATTAGATTATCTGTGCAGTTGTACAAAACAGCAGGAATTAATAATAATTCAATATAGTGCTGCATGTAATATGGATTTGTAACATATACACAGATAATACAACAGCTGATGTAAGTGTATCATGCCTGTATCACGCTGATGCAATGAATCACTTGTATAAATGGGTCTATAGTAAACAGATGCAAGGTCCACAAATTCCATTCTCTTTCAGCATCATACACACTAAACTCTGCTTTTCAGAACATGTATTTCTGTCCCTTACATGCATGCTGTTTCAATTATCTATGATTACGTTATATCTTTCCACATGTTTAGAAATGTCTCCTTTCTGACAGAAAGTTACAGATTAACAAAACCCATATAGATTCATAGATTAGTACTAAGCTAACTCCCTTGTGGGCCATTTTAAGCCTAGCCAATAAACCCAAGGGAGAATCAAACCCTGCACCTTGTGTCTGTAATGTAAACACCTTAACCATTATGTAAACCTCGTAGAATATTCAAGGATTTCTCCTGCAACATGCAATTTGAATTGAATGTTTGACTGTAATATTAGCTTTATTGACTTTACATTCCATTCTGTTGACCTTTAGCTAACAGACTTCATGCTTAGTTTAAGCAAAGTAAGAACCCAATAGCATATTTTCTCAGGGTTACTTCTCATAACTAGTTTTCATCTGCCTTTTTGGAGGAATTAATTTTAACCAATTAAATGTATGTATGTATATATATATATATATATATATATATATATATATATATATATAGGTAGTTCTGATTTTGACTTTTTATGCAAGTACTAGAAATTCATAATCTGTTTTTATTGAGGCCCCTTTACCCAGGCAATGTATTATATTGCAGCTTTTAGGCCTTTATTAATTCTAAACATGTTCCAACTACACCACACTTAC
>NC_056729.1:1325036491-1325148991 GCF_019279795.1 Protopterus annectens
TTTTGGCTGACAAAGATTGAAACCATACTAATTTCATAAACTTTAATAGTACTTTGACTTAGGAATGGGGTCCATTCCTGTCATAGTATTAGAAACCCAAATATTTGGAGAAATTAAAAAAATTGCAATATTCTTAATTTAAAGATTTGGAGAAATTAAAAAAAATGCAGTAGTCTTAATTCTTGGGATATCCTGCAGGGGATAGCTATATGTTTTACCAGTGTACCAAAGTCTTTACACCTTCTGGGCACTGTACATCAAGCTATGTTCTACATACAAACTGCAAAGTAAGTATATGACATACGTGTACCTAATCCTCACAACTGAAGTGTCCCAGAAGAAAGCAATAACATTTACAACCAGGAAGGGAAAAAGGAAAAAAACAATTTAAGTAAGACTCCTCAGTCAGAAGGAAAGCAACAGCAGATATCAGTGGGTAAGAAGGAGGGACAGAACACTACCTACAGAGAAGCCAGAGGCTAATACCAAAGCGCAGTGGGTGCACGGCAGAGAAACTAATCCCAGCTAAGCCAACAGTATCATACAATGCACACATACAAAGCAAACAAGAATGCAAGTAATCTGAAGGATTTTAAATTCATCTGTGTCTCTGGAATTAACTGCTTCCCTGGTTTTCCTTCAAGACTCTTAATCCTCTCATGTCCACTCTGGTTTCCCTGTTCTGCTTTACTTTCACCCCAATGTCATTTCCCTTCCCCATTACTCCTAGTATGTCTACAAATATTATTAATTATTTGTATTAAAGTGAATTTTCTAAACAATAAAATTATTAGTGGTATTTACTTAATTACTGCTGTACCACAAAAACACTACTCTGCAACTGACAAAATCATCCTTAAAGCAAAATTAGAATCACTTGAAAACCACGTAAAACGGTCTTCTTTTTCATGTATTTTTCCATTTATCAAGACTTAGCTAGGTCTATCATACCATATTTACCTGCTTTAAGTAGCAGGACTCCATCTACTTTAACATTATCTGCTGTCCCCCAAAGTAAAATATAAAAATAAAAAAGCATATATAGGTCTGCATTCCAAATGGTGTTCTCTGTGTGCGTGGGTGTGTGTGTGTGTGTGCGCGTGTGTGTGTGTGTGTGTGTGTGTGTGTGTGTGTGTGTGTGTGTGTGTGTGTATATACACACACACACACACACACACACACACACACACACACACACACACACACACACACTACTCATCAAACCTAGACATTAACAGCACACAAACACTTAAAAGCTAGCAATACACTAGCAGATAATCTACATGCATGCAATTTGGCTGCTTTTTTGCCTTAAACATCATTTCAAAAGTTAAAATAAATAGAAGTAAAGGAACCAAAACTGTAATGATACAGGACCCCATCCCCAAACCCTACAATAACAAAAAGTTGCTTCTTTCTTTAAGTTGTGGCATCCAATATTAAACGAGCACTTAACATGGTTTCTTAGATATGTTTAAGGGAATATGAACTATAAATCTACAACAAATGTAAAATCACTGTAAAATCAACCAGTATGCCAAGACACCAGAATTTTAAATGTAAGGCAGCAAATCTAAACTATGAAAGATCGAAAAGAAAATTCAAAATCAATAAGCTTAACACAGATGATTATGATCAGTTTACTGATCATAGCCAGCTTATTTTGTGTTTGGGACATGGATGGGATTAACCAATCTTAGCCAGCTTATTTTGTGTTCGGGACATTGATGGGCTTCAGGAATTACACACAGACACACGCACACTAACCTTTCTCAACTGAACAGCCACATGCACCCACACAAATTCGGTCTTTACCAATCTGCCATCTTCATATTTCGTATACAAGTGTGGAATGTATTTACACCCGCTTTGGCGTCCGAGCATGCATCACATGCATGGTCCTCCTTAAAGGAGAAGACGCTTGCACTGCAGCATGTAGAAGGCTTTTCTTTTTTTTTAATTGTTGTAGCTGGCCAACCTGCAGCTGGGAAAGCCCCCACCACCCCCTCACCATATGGTTCCGGCAACCTTAATGGGCAGGATTACAGAAGTGGGAGGAGGGCACAAATGCAACAGTACAGTTGGGACGGACTCAGAGACAAGGCGCCGAGAGGAGCGCACACTTTATCTTATGGATTAAGAAAAATAAATAAAATAGAGCCCTTTACAAGGCCAGTCTGTACGGCGCCCTAGACGGTTACCTAGTTCGCCTATGCCTAAGGCCGGCCATCCACACACAAACACACACACACACACACACACACACACACACACACAGTCACTTCCTCATTCATACTTGCATTCATTCACACATCACTCTCACTGTCTATCATGCCCACACACCACACACCCACTTACGCATTCATTCATACATCGCTCTCACTCTCCCGATATCACACCCACATGCCACACACCCACTTACACATTCATTCATACATCCCTCTCACTCTTCTGATCTCACACATACACACACAGCCACTTCCTCATTCATACCTGCATTCATTCACACATACACACACACACACACACACACACACACACACACACACACACACAAACACACACACAGCCTCTTCCTCATTCATACATGCATTCATCCACACATCGCACTCACTCTCCCGATCTCACACACACACACACACACACACACACACACACACACACACACACACACACACACACACACACACACACACACACACACAGCCACTTCTTCATTCATTCCTGCATTCACTCACACATCACTCTCAGATCTCTCTCACACACACAAACTCTTTTGATTTCATGCACGCATTCACTCACTCACACACACAGACAGACACACGCACACTCATACAGGCATTCACTTACCTGA
The DNA here is from genome assembly GCF_019279795.1 of Protopterus annectens. NCBI lineage: Eukaryota > Metazoa > Chordata > Ceratodontiformes > Protopteridae > Protopterus > Protopterus annectens. Next base: position 1,325,039,346 of record NC_056729.1, read on the forward strand.
TGGCCTGGTTCCAAGTGCTCCATGGCCCGGTGCTGGTCTGCAGCCTGGTGGTTGGGGACCACTGCTATACTTGATGCCTACAGTGTAGGTCTAGACTTAGTTTGCTGCAAACTAATAAGCTTATCTGCAAAATAAACCACAAACTGTTTGCGGTTTATTTTGCCGCTAAGCTTATTAGTTCGTGGCACCCCTGTGAGGAAGCCGTGGCTCCTGGTGCGCACTTTGGGTTCAGAGGTTCATAGGTTCATAAGTAGGTACTAGGCTATCAGCCCTGGGGCCTATAGAAGCCCAGCCAAAAAGGTACCCTGGCTTTTGTCACCCAAGAAAATTATTTTCCTGTGCCACTGTCGAGCAGAGCCACAGAGGTGATCTATGGGGTGAATTTCCTATTTCTCATCCTATCATCAAGATTTTTTTTTGAAGAGTGCTAATGAGGAGCTCTGTTTGATATAGATAGGTAGTTTATTCCAGAATATGGGAAGTCTCTGGGACAGGACTCTATCCCTCCGGCATGTTCTGTTTATTGTGGTGACAAGGTTTAGGTCCCTAGAGTGTGTAGCTCGGAGGGATTGGGATTTCTTTAAGTGAAGCATGTCCAACAGCTCTGGGTTTGACATAGCTTTGTATGTTAGGCAGAGATCACCTCTGAGTAGGTGATATGTGACGGAGTAAAGCTGGAGTTTTTTGATATGGTCTGTGTAGGGCTTCTGTTTGAGGCCAGTAATCCTCTTTGTGAGGTATTTCTGTGGCCTTTCCAGTTGTTGTAGATGTCCTGTGAGGTACATACCAAAATGGGCATTGTACTCTATAATGGGTCTAATGAGTGATGAGTAGAGGGGAACCCCTGTCTTAGTTAAAGCATCAGTGGCTGAACTGGTAGCACACTTGACTGTGGTGCTTGAAGATCAGAAGGTGTTGGGTACTATTCCTATCCCTGATGCTTGGATTGCTTTTCCAGTACTAACACTACAGTTCAGCAACAGGTGGTGCTGCACTCCTGAGTAATCTACAGTGGATATAAAAAGTGTACACACCCCTGTTAAAATGCCAAGTTTTTGTGATATAAAAAAAATGAGACCACAATAAATCATTTCAAAACTTTTCCCACCTTTAATGTGAGCTATAACTTGTACAGAAGAACAAGAAAATCTGTTTTTGTTGATTTGCATGTATGCTTGGTGTCATAGTCATGTTGAAAGGTGAAATTCCTCTTCATCTTCAGCTTTCTAGCAGACGCCTGAAGGTTTTTGGCCAAAAGTGACTGGTATTTGGAACTTTTCATAATTCCCTCCACCTTGACTAAAGCCTCAGTTCCAGCTGAAGAAAAGCAACCCCAAAGCATGATACTGCCACCACCATGGTTCACCATGGGGGTAGTTTTCATTTGGTGATGCTAAGTGTTGTTTTTGCACCAAAAGTACTTTTTGAAATTGTGACCAAAATGTTCAACCTTGGTCTCATCAGACCATAACACATTTTCCCACATGCTTTTGGGAGACTTGATGTATTGTTTTGCAAATTTTAGCCAGGCCTGAATATTTTTCTGTGTAAGAAAAAGCTTCCATCTTGCAAACCATAGCTATTTCATAGCCCAGACATATGGAGAATATGGGAGATTGTTGTCATATGTAGTACACAACCAGTACTTGCCAGAAATTCCTGTGTTGCTGTAGGTCTCTTGGGAGCCTACCTGACCAGTTTTCATCTTGTCTTTTCATCAATTTTGGATGGAAGTCAAGTTCTTTGCAACGTCACTGTTGTCCCATATTTCCTCCACTTTTTGATGACTGTCTTCACTGTGTACCATGGTATATCCAATGCTGTGGAATTTTTTTTGTACCCTTCTCCTGACTGATACCTTTCAACAGTGAGATCCCTTTGATGCTTTGCAAGCTCTCTGTGAACTATGGCTTTTGCTGTAGCAGGCAACTGACTAAATGTCAGAAACATCCTACTAGGACAGCTGAATTTTATTTGGGTTTAATCAGAGTCTCTTTAATTGATGGCTGGTGTGCACCCAAAAAGAGTGAATGCTGTAATTAAATCAAAAGGTGCTTCAGCAAAGTATTAGTTTAATGGTGTGCACACTTATGCAACCAGCTTATTGTATGTTTTTTATTTTTTAAATTTATTTCCCTAATAGATTTGTTTTTCAATTGAATTGTACAGGTTATAGGTCACATTAAAGGTGTGAAACATTTTGAAATGATTTATTGTGGTCTCATTTTTATATCGCAAAATCCTGGCATTTTAACAGGGATGTGTACACTTTCTATATCCATAGGTTCATAGGTTCATAGGTTCATACTAGGCTATCTGCCCTAGGGCATTTATAAGCCTAGCCAGAGTGTGTTTGGCTTTCGCCACCCATTTTAAATTAATTTTGCTATGCCCTTTTTCGAGGTTAGTATACTGTGCCTCTGTCTAACAGTGACACAGAAGTGATACCCAGGGTAAACCTACGATCTCCCATCCACTCATCAAGATTCCTCTTGAAGAGAGTCAATGAGGGACTCTGCCTAACCTGGACTGGGATTTTATTCCAGAGTGAAGGGAGCCTCTGGGTTATGAATCTGTCCCTCCAGCATGTCCTATTTATTTCAGTGCTGAGGTTCAAGTCTCTCGAGTGTGTAGCTCGATGGGATTTGGATTTTCTGAGGTGCAGCATGTCCATTAATTCCGGGTTGGACATGGCTTTATACGTCAGGCACAGATCGCCTCTGAGCAGGCGGTATGCCACTGAGTAGAGCTGGAATTTCTTTAACCGAGCAGCATATGGCATCTGTTTTAGCCCTTTGATCCTCTTGGTGAGGTACTTTTAGTGTCTTTCCAGTTGCTGCAGATGTCTGGTAAGGTACATCCCAAAAGGGGCATTGTACTCAATTATGGGTCTGATGAGGGATGAGTAAAGAGGCACGATGACCTCCCCTGATCTAGATGTGAATCCCTTCATGATTAGGTGGGCTATATAAAATGTTTTTCTAACCACTTTGGCCATGTGGTTGTCAAATGAGAGATTGCTATCAACTTGGATCACCAGGTTGCTAATTACTTCTTCTGTACTTAATGGATTACCACCTATGTGGTAATTTGTGGGCACTTTGTTTTTGCCAAAGGGGATGGCTATACACTTTTTGGCATTTAGCTTGAGGTCATGGCTCTAGCACCAGTTGTCTGTTTCTATGATGCCCTTTTGGAGGATGCTTGTGTCGGCTGGAGAGTCGATTATGGCGCCCAGTTTGCAGTCATCTGCGAACTTGGTCAGCCATAGTCCTTCCATGCTGGCCTGTACCTCTGAGAAATATATACCAAACAAGAGAGGTCCCAGGTCTGAGCCTTGTGGGATGCCACTTGTAACTGGTTTGGAGTCTGACATGGCTCCAGCAATTCTAACCATGTGGGTTCTGTCCTTGAGCCAGTTTGCAACCCATCTAGTGACATAGAGGTTTATATTTAAGCTGGTGAGCTTATCTATAATGCCCAAGTGGGGTATTGTATCGAAGGCTTTTGCGAGGTCCAGGTAGGCTGTGTGGACCACCTTCCCCTCGTCAATGGCCTTGGTGACTGTTTCAAAGAAATTGACCAGATTTAAGAGGCAGGATCTGCCCTTAACAAAGCCGAACTGGGTAGGATCTAGTGTCTGTAGGTCCCCAATATCTTTATTTATGAGGTCCATGATGATCCTTCCCATAGCTTTGCAGACCAAGCTAGTCATGCTTATGGGACGATAGTTTCCAGGATCCGTTGAGGCACCACCTTTGTGGAGAGGGACCACTGTTGCTGTACACCACTCTTTGGGTACACATCCTGTAGTAAGGCTGAGATTGAACAGTAGTTTTATGTTTGGGTTTAGCTCTTCTTGGAGTTCATGTAGGATGCAACCCGGGACATCGTCTGGTATCACTGATGCTGTGTTTTTTGCTTTGGAGAGGGCGGCTCTTACCTGAGCATCTGAGATGTCAGGGGGGCAGCACTCTGCTGGGATAGATATTTGCCCTTTTGGTGTGGGGGGGGGAGAAGTTTGCGCTGAACCTGTCAGCTAGGATGTTGGCAATGTCTGTGGGTTTGGTGTATTTTTTGTCATTTTGGACTAATTCTGAGCATATCTGGGAATTCCTACCCAGGTTCCTAACATAACTAAAGAAAGCCTTGTGATTATCCTTAGTGTCCTGTGCAATTTTTCTCTCGAAGCTGGCCTTAGACGATTTTATGAGTGCCCGTAGTTTTTTGCTAATACTGATCAGAGATGCCTTCCCTTTTTGGGATTTTGCTCTATCATGTAGTAGCTTCCTCCTTCTATTGTATAGTTTGTTTATGGCTGGGGTCCACCAGACAGGACGTCTGCCTTTGGAGGATTGGGTCTTGGTTTTATTTGGGATTGCATGATCCATGCATTCCTGAAGGTGTTCATAAAATGCATTTATAAAGGATTATGCGGTCTGGGCCGTATTTTCCACAGGCCTGGGGACTTTGAAGGATTCCACCTTGGTTTTGAGGAGTGTGAAATTTGCTTTACAGAAGTTTTTCACTGTGGTTTTCTGGGCAGGGGGTGGGGTCGGGATCTGAATATCCAGTGAGATTAGTTTATGGTCTGATCTTACCAGTGAGGGATACACTTCTGGTCTGTAGCATAGAGTCCCCATGTTGGTGATGATCAGGTCCAGTATGTTTTCCCCTCTTGTGGGAGTGGTAACAAGTTGTTCCATAGCATTTGAGTTTATAAATTCTAGGAACCTTTGGGCTAGGGTGTTGGAGCTAGAGTAATGCTCCCAGTCTATGTTTGGGTAGTTGAAGTCACCCAATATAATGGTGTTTGGAGAGACCTTCATATTTTCCAGTGTTCTCAGGAAGGCTGAGTGGGGTTTCTGGGTTTGGGAAGGTGGTCTGTAGCAGGCTATAAACTGGAAGGCAGTTTTACCCACTGTTAGTTGCACATGGATAGTCTCTGATGCTTCGTGCTGTGCCACCAACCTGGAGGTGTGGGTATCTTTGACGAATATTGATACCCCCCTCCTTTTGTGGTTCGGTCCAAGTTTTGGGGTCGAAAAGCATGGTATGAGCTATAACCTGGTAGTGCTGGGGTGCTCTCGGGAGCCTTGAACCAGGTTTGATCCAGTGTATTATCCTTGGATAAGATGGTAAACCAAAGGCCTATCTGTCAGTGTTGGTGGTAGTTCAGGTGGATCTATAAGATCCAACAACACTTATTCAAAATGTTAAGAGGGGTTTATTCAAATAGACATTATGTAAAAATATACATTTGATTTATAATAGTTAGACAAGAAGAAAAAAGACATTATGAGAAATCATATATACAAATACTCAATGCAAGTATGTAACATTCTTAGTAAATGTCATTTCGCCTACCTCTTATGGAATAACCATTTTTTAATCTGCCGAACAATATCGCGAACATCCCACAACTTCAACAAATAACATAAACTCGAAACAAACCAGAAAAACAAAAAAACAGCTAAACGAAAGGACAGAGTGCAAAATAACTAAAATCAATTAATTTTATTCAATAAATAACTAAAAAAATCCACACACAAAGTTAGCGCTTTCATCCATTCACAATCCATGGACTTCTTCAGACGTAATTTAGTTATTAAACAAGGTTTATATAGCCCACCAACAATTAATCATTTCCATCAAACAGAACAGCCCCTCCCACCCATTTTTAAAATGCCTTTGCATTACTTAACCAAAATTATTAAACAAAGGTGTAGTTCCAAGCAATTATTTAAAGCAGGTCCATTCAAAGAATAGGTACAAGAACAGACATTTAAATACCAAATCATTTCATAAATCTAAATATTAAGTTATTTAGCCCTTCTGCAACAAAAAAGGGAGAAATATTTAAAAAAGTGGTTAGCACATAATTAAAATGACCAAAGCACATTTAACCTGGCACAGGATTTAAACCATCAGTACAGCCCTTGTCAATAATTATTAGAATCCTAAAACTACCTTAATATATTAAACAATGAATAATAAATAAAAATTTGTATAATCATATGTATAAATAAATAATTATAACTAATAGAACAGCACATATTGGCTAATGAGGGTCATTTGTTTAAATACACTGTCACTGAGTTGGTCGAGAAAGGAGTTAGAGGAGGATATTATCAGTCTCATTGTTTTTACTACCTACTTCTTCTGCAAGCTGAACATATATCTTGCCCAAAATTCCAGAAACTGCTTTGGCCCAACATGTTTCAGCTTGCAGACAATATAACTTTGCTAACCTTTTTATGTATAAAAAAAAAATCTATGTTCTGTTATTTACACCATTCTAAAATTAACAGTCTTCATGTATCAGTCTTAAAGTCTTAATACTGTTAACATTTAAAGTAGATGTGTCCAACCTGCAGCCCGCAGGCCGCATGCGGCCCTCAGAGCTCTGCCATGCGGCCCTCTACCTCTAACTCCATCGATGTACGCATGCCCCAAAACACTTTTTTGTTGTGTTTTTCACGGCCGTGACCTGTAACTCTAACATCAGTGTGTGCATGCACCAAAGCATCCTTCTAGTTTTGATTTTTTTGTGTCAAAGAAGGGGCTGTGTGTTCGCACCATTATTTCATGCCAAAGAATCAATGTATGTGTTCTTGCTGAGGAGGGACTCGTCTATGGATTTGCTGCCATTGCCTTTTAAAGAGACAGCACTTAACCTGTGGTAATAGGTAAGTATGGTGTGAATGAGTGCATGCATGAAAGCAGAATGTTTGTGTGCGTGAAAGTAGAATGTGTGTGTGTGTGTGTGTGTGTGTGTGTGTGTGTGTGTGTGTGTGTGTGTGTTTATGTGTGCATGACAGAGAGACAGAGAGAGAGAGACACATGTACAAAGAGGCTAACGTGCAAACAAGTTAGCTCACAAATGCATCCTACATTAAAAGTACACTTTCATTAAATTGCAGCTTTTCTGACAGGGAGAGTGTTGTATTGAATATGAAATCATACCTGTCAACTGTATGGATTTTCAAAGAATGTCTGGATTTTTGCTTCATCTTCCAATTTGTGTCTTTTGCTTTGGAAATAAAAGTAGTCATATAAGGTAATGCATTCCCAGGGATTAAGAATGAGACAGCAGCCTAGGGTTAATGGGTCAGTAATGGATTGACTAATGTGGGACTGTAGCATATAAAGTTTATTGTTTTTTTTTTGACAAACAAAAAAATCACCCAGTACTGTCTTGTCATTGGTGGGTTCTAAGCAGTGGCAGATTGGACAACAGTAAGCATATCTTTGGTGGATCATCAATACTGGCAAATCAGGTGGGCACAATGTCATTTTTTAAATGTTGGGGATTTTAGTGTGTATGTGTGTGTTTGTGTTGGGAGTGCTGCAATAGTAGATGATTATTAAAGACAGAAACTTACAAACTGTAGAGAATATGTTTCTTTGTTTCAAAACCTGACACTTAGGTACTAGGAATGCCAAAAATAGATTTTTTAAGACATAGCTTCTTGCCATTTACAGTGGAAGGATATTTACATTTAATGGACAATGTTAGCAGTATGAGTGTGGTCCTGTAGGTATCTGGAGGATACTAAGTCTACCACTTCCAATGACTTGTAAAGTGACCTGGAAATGGATATTGGGATGTTACTGAAAAAATACAGCAAGTGGGCTTTGAAATGTAGTTTAATTAAACAAAGTGCACTTGCAATCTACAGGCCATAATTTAATTTATTTCAGGAAGTCCAGATCCTGGTAGATTGTATACCATTAGACTTAATTAGGGAGAGGTGTCATTCTGTGGAAATAAGCAGACCTAGTTTCAGTGAAAGCTCTGTGGTTGTTTGCAGGTAGGAAGTTGCAGGATGTGGAGTCAATGTGTTTTATTATTTTTAATGGATTTGTCATTTCAAAGTATGGTTTTCTTTGTTGCAAAGGAAGGCAGGATTGAATGAGCCATATAATGCTTAACTGACAATAATGGGATAGAAACATTATACGTGATGTATAATGTTTGCAGCTACACTTGTTTCAATGGTGTCTGTGATGCATAACTATTTTTGGGCCTGTGTCCCAATTTTATTTTTCGCTTTGTCCAGAATTTTTGCTCTAAGGTAAAATCAGAAGGTTGTGTTTACCTTGGAAGACTTTTCAGCATAATTATGAGAAACAAAGCGTTTTTAATATCTCCACTTATTTCCAATATAAACTGCCATGTAACCTTGCAAATAACTTTCTTATTATGCTACTTTAATTCTTTTGGAATTGACAGATATGCTTCATTGGTTCGGACATAAGCATAGTGTGTTGTGACTGATTTCTTGCAGCAGTCTGTGACTTACTTATCACAATAACTTTTCTGTGTTTCTGGGTGTGTGATCAATTTAACAGTTTTAAAGATGTTTTCCAAATTAAATAAATACATAATAAATGAAAAAAGTAATCCTTTCTTCACTTTGAGCTATTGACAAAGTGTGGGAATTTGTTTTTTTCAAAAGCGATGGTCAGCATTACAGCTTAGTAAACGGTCAGTCTGTGAATAACTTCTGCACAAATTAAAATGTCTGAATGTCAAATGGCTTTAGATTGGAGGGAAGTTATATGTTTACTCCAGTATGTAGTATGATCTTAGAGAGTTTATAGATTTCTTATTGATTTAATTTTTGCTGAGCAGTTGTTTGTTGATTTATTGATGATCCTTTTGGTGGTGGGAAATTGCAAGGATGAATCCATTTCTATTATGATTTTTTTTCAGATATTTTTGCTTCCAGACAATTTCAATCAGTGAGACTGTGTCATGTGATTACTGAGGTTGCCTATTTTACAAGTAGGGGCTCCTTTTCTGTGTGTGTGTGTGTGTGTGTGTGTGTGTGTGTGTGTGTGTGTGTGTGTGTGTGTGTGTGTGTGTGTGTGTAACAGAGAGAGATTTAATATGTATACTGAATATATTTTTGCAAATGGAATTCTTAGTTAAATAGGCCCCTCTTCTTAGACAAGTAGACTTGAGTAACCAATATTAGATCTTAGCCATCCAGCTGGGAAAGTTTAGTATGTGGATTTTCCTTACGGGTTGATGAAGGCTATGCTACTTGCTTAAGGAGTACATTCATGGCTATCCATCCAGCCATTGTGTTGTTGAACTACATTGTTTGATAATGAGAAGAGCTTTTTACAGAAGTTGAAGTTTTTGTGTCAAGAACCTGTCTATACAAAGTGGCTTGTTTATGTTGCAGTGAAGGCTGTGGTCTTTGTAGTGAGTGTTTTAAATATAACCAGTATTTCTGAGGTGGAGAAAGTCTCTTAAGGCAGGATCTTTCTTAGCTTGGAAAGCAAGCCAGTGATGAAATTTATTGGGGCCAGTGAGAGACAGAGGAAAGCAAGAAGCTTTTTAGTCTGTTTGGATAACTAAGTGAACTCAGTCCTTTGACCTTTTTTTGTCAGAAATGGTTGTAGTCTTTCTTTTGGCATGGTGTTTTGCTAAGGCACATGCCAAAAGGGGTGTTGCTCTCAATAATTGCTCTTGTAAAGGAAGAGTACAGGGATGTTATGACCTCCTTGTCCATGGATGAGATGCCCTTACTAATGAAGTGGGCCATGTAAAAAGCTTTCCGTACAACGGCGACAACGTGGTGGTCAAAAGTCAGTTTTCTATCAACATGGGTGCCCAAGCACCTCACGACTGATTGCATGCTTACAACATTGTTATTAATGTGATATTTGTGGGGACATCACTCTCCTCAAAGGGGATGATTGTGCATTTTTTGGCATTTAGCTTGAGGCCATGTATCTGGCACTAGTAATTTGTTTGGGTGAGACCCTCTTGTAGCTTATTCTGAATTGTTTTATTAAGTCAGTAATGTGAATTATTTACTTTATTGCAAATTTGTTGGCTTATTTTTGTGAATTATAGTATTGTATGACTGCGAATGTTGACATTGTAAGTAGATGGACTGCTGGAGTGGTTTTCCCAGTGAGAAATGCTAGTGCTGTAGTGAATATCTATTTGTAAAACAAAATCTATATATTAACCAAGATGTTAGAGTTAACTGTTAGATTAGAGAATTAAAATCAGAATGAGAATTAGAATTTTAAGCAAATATTAGGCATTTATTACATTTATTAATTGTTCGAATGCACCTACAGTACAGCCAGGAGGGCGACTTTGGTCTCCTGTGGCAGCGAAAGAGTTAACTATATGATATATTGTATATGCAGCCCCAAGACAATTTCTGTTCACTCAATGTGGCCCCGGCAAGCCAAAAGGTTGGACACCCCTGATTTAAAGATAATAGTTCATAGATGTATGGGTACTTACCATGTTATTTATCTATGAGGATATTAACAAACATAGCCTTATGTTTCCATGATAGTTTTTACTCCTTTTACTTTGCATATGAATAACCAGAGATGTGACAGACAAAAATATTTTGGGACAATTACATGACCATGAGGGACAGGGGTGCTAAACTGAGGATGACTTTGTGGTTACCCATCCATTTGCCAAAATTACATTTGAATAGAGTAAGGGAAGTTCTTTGGTTTATGTAGATTGGAAGACAGTCCCAAAGAAGTGGTATTTTCTATAATACAGTCCTACCACCCCCAACATGTTCTATTTATTTTGCAAAAGAGATTAAGATCCCTTGAGTGGGTGTCTATGATACCATTTGACTTGCAAAATGTGTGATACTTTTATGTCAATATTTACCTTTTTATTTGTCTTGTTTTAACTTAATTTTATTTTTTCTCACACATTTTCTTACAAATTTCTAAGTAGTGATGTTATTCTTACCTTCTTCCCCATTGTATTCCTTATCAAAGTCTTCATTATTATGCACATCAGACTTATTGTGAAATTTAACTTTAGCATCTGATATCTCACTACTTTACTGTCATTGCACACAGATTAAGTATCATGTCTTGTCTCACTATCTTGCAAATTACCAAATGGTAGTGTGCACAGTACTTTAAGTTAAGTAAAGGGTATATGTCCTTTTCCCCACTGTAGTGCAATCATGGAGTTAGTATACACAGTTGGGGGGGCATTCCCCCCACCTAGTTTGATTTTATATTATCCAGTATTTGTTAATAAGGTAAGTAAGTCATTTTTAATTTTGAAAAGAGCTAGTCAGTGTTGTAAGTGTGCATTTATTTCTGTTATAGTTTTCATTTGGTGAGACAAATTGATGGTGATATTTGCATGGTTTATTTGGTATTGTTAACCTAGATTCCGTGAATGTTAATGTTATTTATAATGAAATGTTTAGTATTCACTGATCTGTGCATTTTTTGTTATGTTAAGCATTCACAGGTGAAAGAAAACACACATCATGTCTGTGGCTTAACATTTAGTATTTTCCAATTCAGCATTTCAGTATTGTGAAAGTCAGCCAAGTGAGTTTTCAGTATTTTGAATATTCAGGATTGTGGTCTCAGTCAAATGAATTTCAGTATTTTGAGCTTTCTGTCATGCGAAGTGGACCCATAAATAGCATATATAAAATAAATTAATAAACCATCAAATGGACTACAGTCTGATTCGGAGTAAATCTAAGGAGTTACTAAAATATCTGATCCAAAAAGCAAACTGGGATTACAAAGGTTTCTAGGAATGATGTTGTATTATATAAATTTTATATGTAATATGTCTGAGATAACTAGATATGTTAACATAAAACCTTGTTAGCAATACTGTATGGACATGGAACATTCCATAAGTATGTCTGTTGTAAAGATGGTCGGAAAACACTGACCACAAAGCCTTACAAAACATATTCAGAAACTCTTTGTACATGGTACTTCTGAGATTACAGACAATATTACTTAATCTAGAAAATTGTGACCTGAAAGTGATATATAGACCAAGTAATCAACTATATATAGCTAATGCATTGAGCAGAGTATATTTACCAGAGATGCTTTAACAGATGGTAGAAGAAAAATTGCATATTCTTTCAGCAGTACTACAGTTACCAATGACTAAAAAAAAAAATAATAAATGAAATAATAAAAATCTGATATGTACTGACCTGACTTAATAATGAAAGGTTGAAGTTGACCTGAGCAAAAATCATTAATGAGGAAAATAATTCAGTCTTATTATTCTTTTTAACTGACAGAAGAAACAAGCATTGTCTATGGCTTGATTCTCAAAGCTGACAAAATAATAATTCCTATTCAAATGAGAAAAAAAGTGCTTGCAGAGCTAAAGAATGCACATCTTGGAATTGTAAAGTACATAAAAGAACAAAAAAATTCAATATTTTGGCCAGTAATGTCAACTCAATAACTTAAGTAATATAGTTATTTTCATTTATAGTGCATGCCAAAGCAACAGTCAGCATACCCAGTCCCCAACTGTGCATTTTGTGCTATGGTCACTAATCTGTTCCAGTTCAGAAAAAACATGGATACAATATTCATGTAGTGGTAATCCAAGTTTCTAAGTTACCTAAAATAATCAGACTTACAAATACAATAGAATACAAATGTGATTAATGCATTAAAGTCCATATTGTTGAGACAGGCGATATCTAATATTGTCATATATGGCAAAGGTCCACAACAAAAGTCATTAATTTAAAGGAAAAATATATGATTGAGTAAAAAATCAAACATATAACTTGTGGCCTACACTGTAAATGGACCTGCTCCAGCTGGACTATCCCGGTAAACAAATGTAAAATAAAAATAAAATAAATAAATAAAACAGAACTGCCCAAATGGTGAAGAATCTTGTGAAAAAGAGTGGTAGGAAGCAGTACAATTGTTATCTTACAATTTTGGAATATAGGAATAAACCTACAGGATCTCAGTCTCTTAACAGTACAACTGTTTGTGACGAAAAGCATACAAATAGTATAAAATAAGCAAAAAATAAAAATAGTATTAGCATGAAATCAGCAGATAAAAAAGTATGATTGTAGCAGGCATTGCAAAAGACTAAAAGGCTTACAGGTAGAAGGCATAGCAAGCATTTAAAACCCATGGGAAGGTCAGCATCCTAAAGTTAGTAGTTAGTGAAGGCAGCTAAACCAAAATCCTGTGCAGAATGAAACTATCAGAGATATCTGTAACAGACAAATATGTCAAAGTCAAAGTTCCAGGATAATGAGCAACCAAACATATGAGAATCAGTGTTCTTGCAAAAAAAAAAAAAACATACTGTGAAAACCATGATAGCAATAAGTGGCAGAGGCAAATTTCTGCTTCCAGTCTCCAAGTGAAGCTGCAAAAACTGTCTGAAAAGCAGATGTCCAGTATAAATGGTCCTGTTAAATTGTCCAGATATGACAAACAACTGAAGAAACCAGATATATGGACTGCTCCAGCGTTAAAATAATTCTAAATACTAAAACATTTTATTTATTAAAATGTGATGTAAATACACAGGAAAGTCTCATGTTTGTTGTAAATAACCTATGAGATGCTTAGTATAGTGTTAATTTACACTAATATAACACATGCTAACTCGCAGAAATATTGATATACATGTTTTCTATTTTTTTAAATAGAGATGCTATGTATGAGTATATAGCATTAAGCCTAATTAACTAGTTACAGTGATCTGTGTAGTATGTTGTACATAGTCTATCTAGAGTGGTCTCAGCTAGAATACAGACTTCAATGAGATTATTTCACATCTACTCTAAGATACACCTTCTATGACTTAAGATCTAGTGATGCAAATGTCTTAACCTCAAATGACCTCCATTTTAAAATTGTATATCAGAGAAAGGTAAGGGAGCAGAAAAAAACTCCATATTCAAATAGTATATGACAGACAATATTTTTTAGGAAGTAAGAGAGTAGGAGGGGGGAACCCACGTAGTCAAAATAGAGGAAGCCACCTCAAGCAGTAGACCCGTAACAAGCGGCATACACCAGGGTTCGGTCTTGGTGTCTCTGTTATTTGGAATATGCTTTTCTGAGGTGCAGACCAAAACCAGTGGGCTATGGCTGACCAAGTTTGCAGATGACTGCAAGCTGGGTGCTGTCATCAATTCCCCTAGTGATGTGAACATCCTTCAAGAGGGTCTCACTCAGACAAATGACTGATGCCAGAAAAATGGCCTCAAGCTGAATACTAAAAAAATGCATAATTATCCCCTTTGGGGAGAGTGACGTCCCCACAAATTATCACATTAATAACAATGTCCTAAGCACGCAATCAGTTGTAATGGATCTGGACACCCAGGTTGATAGCAACCTGACTTTTGACCACTATGTTGCTTCCGTTGTATGAAAAGCCTTCTACATGGCTCACCTCATAAGTAAGGGTATCTCATCCAGGGACAAGGAGGTCATAACATCTCTGTAGTCTTCCCTTATATGGCTCATTATTGAGTACAACACCCCTTTTGGCATGTACCTCGCAAAGCACATGCAACAGCTGGAGAGACCACAGAGCTTCCTCACCAGGAGAATCCAGGGCCTCAAGCATCATCAAGCAGAGTACCTCTTTACCCCTTTTTAAGTGCAACCTGGATAACTGGATGGGGAAACAGAAAATATACCCCTATCTTCCACAAGCATCTTCTCTGCATATATGAATCATTGGGTCAAAACATGCATCAGCATACAAGCCCTATGACCATGCAGGGCTGTGACATACCATCTTTCTCTTAATGTAACTGTACACATGAAATCATGCTGAACACTGTCAAGGTCTCATGCATGTAGTACTGCTGCTTATAATTTCCTGTAGCCACACCGTAATCCTACACATTCCTTCTGTGGGTCTGTGCTGTGGCTGCAATAAGGAGCTTTAATAAGCTCATCATCTCACATACATGCCTGGTTGCATTCATTGGTAATAAGCTTTAGGGCTAGTCACTTATGCAAGTCAACAGGGGCAGATTGACCACGATAGTGGCTGCAATGTTTCTGAATGCTAGGCATGTTGAATAATCACACACAAAAAAGTTGATTGAATACTGAAGTCATTATTTAATAAATGAAAATACAACAATGTGTTTAAAAAGCAGGTGAATAAATTTGACAATAAATATATCTAGGTGCTAAGAGAGGTCAACAATTATGTAAAGAGGCCGGCAGATGGATAACAATAAGTCTTCTCTAATTGCATAAAATAAGGAAGGAATAACAATGAAAACGCTAAGACTCATAGATGACAAAACTGTGTATAATATTATACAAATAGAGAACCTATTTACCAATCATTTTGCAAAGGTCATTGGTATAGGAAGCAGCAATGTAACATGTGATGAATTAGATAAATTACAATATCTGCTTATGGAAAATGCTGATGGCCCCTAAGTATCACAAATACACAGCACTGCATGAATATGCCATGTTTCTCTGCTAACCTTTTTTATGTTGTTGAGCAATGTGCAGATGAGTGCACACTCTTACTTGGAACAACAGGACCGATTTGCACCATCATTACAATTCTTAATTAGAAAAGCACATTATTCAGTGCATTGTCTTTAGCACACGTCTGCTTTACATTCTGACAACACTGTGCATGCATGTACTGACTAGTGACAGTGGGCACTGATCCAACATTGCAATTAGGAGGCAGAGCATCTCATCCTCTTTTGTATGGTGATCCTGAATTTTGAGGTACCACAATAGTACTTTTACTGCCTAGTGTTCTACTTAGTGATAAGTACTGTCATCCTTGTCCCCTTCTTAGCCTGCATCCACAGTAATAATCACAGTCTCAAGCATATACAAGGGATTGTGATGGGAGAGCTGAAGGATGTAATTAAGGAAATGTATTTATTTATTTATTTATTTGACATTTGTTGACCGGGTTAGTCTGACTAGGCAATAGCCCTTTTTCAGAAGAGACCTGAGGAGAAAAACTCCAGTAGGGAAACCAGAACAAAGATAAATTGTATGGTAAAATATATAGATGAGCAGACTGCATCTAAACTAAGCATGCATAGTACAAAGTTCAAAAATGTCAGAGAAACATACAAATAACATTCAAATTAAATGTACAATATATTTATATATATATATATATATATATATATATATATATATATATATATATATATATATATATATATATATATATATATATATATATATATATATATAGGAGATCCGTACAAATGCTTGACTGTATCTTTCACCGAATCCCAATTTGGCGATGATACTTGTGTGAAAGTGCTGTTCATCGAAGCAGCACTTTCGCGTAAGTATGCTTGTTGTTCCAGTCATACTACAGTGCGGTAAGGGAAAGTTCCCTTTTCCCCACTGTAGTGCAACCTCAGAGTGAGAATATTAAAGTAGGGGAGTGTGAGGGCGCAGCACCCCACATCAGAGGGGGGCTTGCCCCCCTGCATTCAATTTTCGATGAAAGCACTTCCGTTAAAGTGTGTTCATGGTAATGGATTTGGTAAAAGTCCTAGATCCATATATACATCATAATAAAGTACAGTCAGTTTTATACATAGAATAATATAGGAAGATATCATGAGAGTCCATAGGCTAGCGGAAGCTAGACAAAAAGCAGAGGATTAAGAGGCATATAATACATACAGGGGGTTAAACCCCATGTAAAAGGCCAGTGGCCAGACAACGGTTCAGGAAGTTGAAAGCACAAACAGAAAACTGTTAGCATAGTATCAAGAAGCACAGAAGCTGTTCGCATAGTATAGAGAAGCTGCATGAGAGAGAAGTGGGAGAGATAGGGGGAACGTTTTGAGGAGGGAAGATATCTTGAGATGGCTCGAAGAGGAACAAAATTGTAGAAGGAAGGAAGTTATGTTAAGTAGGCTCAGATGGTGTAGTGGTATGTTGCTGTGATTGTAGAGGACAGCATCCTGGGTTTGAGGGTCCTTACACAGGCAAGACCAACAATTATAGAGATTTTCCTTAAGGGTTGTTTTAAAGGACTTAGGGTTAGTGATAGATCTGACACTTAAAGGTAGTTTATTCCAGGCATTAGCTATGGAGTAACTGTAAAGGACTTTGCCAATATTTTTATTAGGCTTGTAGACTTGCAGTAGGTACTGCTGAAAGCTACAGAGAGCATGGTTAGGAGTGTAAGGTCGGATTAGAGTAGAGAGAGAGGGGGCAGGAGGAGGGTTCATGAAGGATAGGGTATGCCATGAGAAGCTGGGGAACTAGAATCTGGTGATGAAATTCCACTGTAGGCTTTTTAGAGCAATGTAGTGGTGGCTATGATACGGTTGATTGGAGGTAAATCTTGTAATTTTATTATGTGAGTTCAAGCTTGGACAAAAGATTGGCTTGAAGATTTGTGAGTACTGGGGCTGCATAGAGAAGTGTGGAAAGTAGGAAGGCTTGTGCAAAGAAGAGTCTTGTTTATTTTTATTTATTTTATTTTACATTTCTTGACTGGGATAGTCCGACTGTATACATGTCCATTTTCAGTGGAGGCCTAGGGAGAAAAGCTCCAAGGTAGAACATACAGTAAAAATCACAAAATGACTACAAGTTACACACAGTTCACAGGCTCCAGTTGAGCAAGCAGGCAATATAATCATACATTTTTTAAAACAGTGTTGACACCTTGACTAGGCCATGTAACATGATTACAGACTATAGAGGAGGATCTAGTCGGGTTTTGAACAAGGACATAGCCAGTGAGTTTTAAAGTATAGCTTGAGGCTTTTTTTTTATCTGAGTAAGAGAGGGTTCAAGAGTAAGATCAGCAGGAAGACAGTTCCAAGTTTTGCCAACAGAGTTAGCAAACAGAGTCCCCAGCAGAGTTGTTGATTTTGGGGGTTCCTATTACATTATAGAACTTCTAAAAGGATGAACACCAGATGTTCGAACTTGGAGGATCGAAATGTGATAACATCGAAACATCAGAACAGCAAAATTTTTCCCAGGGAAAAAATTTGCTGTTCCGAAAAACACACACACAACACAAGCACACCAAAAACCTTATAAACCTACACTAAACCTTACATACACAACTATCTATGCACTAACCTTAACCCAAACCCTAACCCTAAGGTCCGTCACTATCTCACACTTACCTTACCCGCACCCTAATCCTAAAGTCCGTCACTATCGCACACTTACCTTACCCACACCCTAACCCCAACGTCCGTCACAGTCACACACTTATCTTAACCCATTCCGTAACTTTCGCACCACAGTGGAGAAAATGTGGAAGCCGCAGAAACGTCCAACTGAATTCTTTCCCTGGGAAAGAATTTGGACTTCCGCGGCTTCGACATTTACAACTTTCGAACTTCCAGGTTCGAACTTCTGGTGTTTGATCTTCTGGAAGTTTCATTAGATAATAGGAACCCGATTTTGGATGTTTGAATCAGTAGTGTATTAGAAGAGCAAAGTGACCTCAGCTTGCTATAAGGGTTGATGATATTGTTAAGTGCAGGCATATTATCAGGTTGGTTGAGAACTTTTGAGCAATTATAAGCTGGTTGTACTGAAGTAGACTAGGCCATTCTATCCACCCCAGAAGATTTAGGTTGTGACAGTGGTGAGTCCTATAGAACCTGCCTGCTGCAAATCTAGCAATATGGTTATAACAGCTGGAGAGTTTGCTAAGAGCAGATTTGTTCAAATTAGTGAGTAGAGGGGAGCCATAGAGAAGAGTGGAGAGTAGATGGGAATGAGCAAAAGCAGTCCTAGCAAATGGAGTAAGGAAATGTTTGATCTTATAGAGGGAGCCAAGTTTTTTGTTAATAGTTTTGATAGTTTGATTGACATGGGTATCAAATTTGAGAGTGTTGTCTATTGTGATGCCTAAGAGTTTGGTTTGCGCATCTGGGAGATAATGGTACCATTATTAGATCTTATGGTAAGGAGAAGTAAGGAAGACTTACAAGTGGGGGGAGAAAAAAGGCAACTTTGTTTTGTTAGGGTTTAATATCAGTTGAGCATTAGAGAACCAGTTTTCAACTATATTGAAAATATTCTGGGATAATGTCATTAGTTCTGTCGGGGAGGTGGCTGAGCAAATCAAGGTGGAGTCATCCGCATATTGGATACAGGTAGCATTTGGGATGACTGTGGGAAGGTCATTAATAAAGTGAGAGAAAAGAAGGGGTCCTAGTATGAAGCCCTGGAAGACACCTAGAGTGATGGGTAGATGGGTTGATAGTTTGTCCTGCCATAGGATGGCTTGTTGTCTACCACACAGGTAAGATTGGAACCATTGAAACACACATCTATTTAGTGAGATTGCCTTAAGGGTGTGCATGAGTATTTGGTGGTTGACCATATTGAAGGCCTTGAAGAGATCTACAAAGAGGGCTGAGGAAAGTTTGCTATTATTTCAGTTATGGTTTATGGTGTTGGAGAAGGATAGGAGGGCTGAGGTGGTACTGTGGTGTGGCCTAAAACCATGCTGAGAGTTAGCCAACAGCTTATTCTAGGTAAGATAATGCATAAGTTGTTTATGGACACACTTCTCCATAATTTTAGCCAGTGATGACAGAATACCTATGAGTCTAAAGTTTGACAGTTCAAAGGAGTTGCCTCCTTTACGGAGTGGTATTACATGAGATATTTTCCAAATGGAGGGGATGGTGGCTTCAGAAAAGGTTCTGTTGATTATGATGGAGATGGGGTATGCTATGGCATCTGCTGCTTTTGCAGATACTCTGGTGGGAGGAGATCAGCTGCTAGAGTAGTTGGTTTTAATTTCTTAATTAGAGATCTGATAAATGATGTAGAATCAGGCTGAAAACTAAAGGAGAGTGGGGTCATGGCTGTAGCAGAATTTGGGTTGGAGCAGCTGGGTGCCAGTTGGCTGGTTAGGGATTGGATAATCTCTGTGAAGAAACCATTGAAGGTATTTGCAATATCCTCTGGGGATTTATGGCTGGAAGCTGATGGGGTAGGAGTGGAGGACTGTCCTGGGTGAAGAAGTTTGTTTATTCCTGCCAAAAACTTTTGAGGTTTGCTGTGATGTTTTTTTGTTGAAGATGGTAGTAGAAGATGTTTTGTCTAGTATAATAGATTGTTTTTGTGTGATTCCTTAGCTGTCAGTATCTGAGTTGATCTAGTGGGTCTTTTGTGGCACACCATTTGTCCCATGTCTTATTTCTAGCTATGATTTTAGATTTAGTCTCTTTTGAGAGCCACAGGGCAGTTTTTGTTTTGGTTCTAATGGAGCAAGCAGGAGTGTGAGAATCAAGAATAGTAAGGAATATGGAATTAAAGTATGCTACTGTATCGTCCAGAGAAAGGTGCTTTAGGATTGACCAATTGCAAGCTTTAAGTTCATTTTGAAAATTCGTGGAGTTGAAGTTCTTATTATTTCTGATGGTTTTAAAGGTAGTCTGGTGGCTCTGATGTCTTGAAGCATTCATGAGGAAATTTTTATGTCTCTATAAAAGACCCAGCTTTTGATGTGTCTTTTTAATGCAATGCTGAGTGTGGAAATCAAACTTTAGTTGGTCGTCAATAAGAACACCTAGAAGTTTAGTATGGGGTTCAGTGGAGATGGTTGTGTTGTTAAGGGAGGAGACAGTAAAGGTGGCTTTGTGATGCTGGAGAGTCGTAGGGAGGAATAGGAGATGTTTGATTTTCTTTGGGTTAAGTAGTAGTTGATTGGAAGTAAGCCATCTTTCAATTCAAGAAGGGACTCTTGGGTGAGGGTATGGAGGGAAGTTGGATTGCCATTTCACTGCTTGTAATTGACTGGAGAGGTAACATGAGAACCAAGATAATGTGGAGCTGAAGATTTAGTAAGGTTAGTTTGGATAGACGTAATCTATAGGATAAGGTATCGTAGGCTTTAGAGAGATCAAGAAACAAGCAGGAGACTAACTTATTGTTGCCAAGATAATTTGCAATAGTATCTATGAAGGATGTTAGAGCAGTAGCAGTGCTATGTTTTGCCCAGAAACCATGCTGTGTGGCTGTGAGAAGATTTTCCTGTAGAAGGTGGTCATGAAATGGTGTGTATATGCATTTTTCAAGAATTTCAAACATAGGAGATAAGATGGCAATTGGCCTGAAGTTAGAGGGTTGGTTGAGTTGCCACCTTTATGCAAGGGAATGATGTAGAATTTTTTTCCATATGTTATGCACAGTGTTTTCCTTAATGGAGCTATTGAGCAAAAAGGAGATAGGGAAAGGGATAGAGTTGACAGCAACTTTTAAGAATTTTGGAGGAAGATTGTCAAATGATGGAGAGAAAAATTTAAGTGTGCTCAGAAGAGATTTAATATAGGATGTGGGGATGGGTTTAAGAGTAAAGATGGGAGATGTAGTAGGTGTGGTGCAGAGGATGTGGGGTGATATTGTCATTCTTGGTAAGACTGCAGATCGTGCCATTGACAAAGGTATTTAGGAAGGTAGCAGTGTCAGTGGCAGTGCTAATAGGGCAGGGGTTTGGGGATGATGGGCTGCCAGGATGTAACAACTTATTAACTGAGTGCCAGAATTTTGGGGGGTTGGAGTGGAAGTTGTTGAGTGGTTTATGAAAAATGTTCTGTCTGTCAAGGGTTACATTTTTTTTGGTTACGTTATGGAGCTCACTATAGGTTTGAAGATCAGTGATAAATTTGGATTTTTTTTCATTTTTTCAATGCACCATCCCTCTTATGCATGAGGGTTCAGGTTGCTTGAGTTGACCAGGGGCATAATGTGTTTTGTTCTCAGTTTCCTAATGGGAGTGAGGGAGTTGAGTGTGTCTAGAAAGATGTTATTGAATGCCAGTACAGCTGCATCTAGGGGGAGATTGTGGAGGAAGAACCAGTTAACTGAAGAGAGCTGTTGGTTGAAAGTTTCAGGTTTAAAATTGGAGAGGTTGCAGCATACTTTATATTGCTGGGGTTTAAAGTGTGCCTAAGTATGTAGGTGGGATGATGATCACTAAGAGTATCAGGTAGTGTCGAGGGGTTGTGATATAGATTAGCATTATAGAGGTAAGGGCCCAGTCTAGTATGGAGCCAGAGTTGATGCATTTATTTAGGCGAGTAGGAGTGGAGATTAGTTGAAAGAAGCCAAAGAGGTTAATGGAGGTATTAGGGAAATCAGTGTCAAGGGCATTCCAGTCGATGTTAACATCGCCTAAGATAATGGTTTCATAAGAGATGGTTTGCGAGATCCAAGAGAGAAATAGCTCAATGGTGAGGATATTGTTACCATGTAAATGGAGGCAACAGCTAATTTTTTGTGATTGTTTAATTGGCAATTGGCAATAAGAATTTCAGTTGGATAGAAGTCAGAGGTAGTGATTGAGAGAGGTTGAAGAGTGAGCCAGTCGGAGTAGAGAATAGCAACACCTCCACCTTTCTTCTTAAGACAATTGTGGCAGAGGGTATTATAACCTGGTGGAAGTATTTCAGCATCAGATATAGGAGGTTTAAACCAAGTTTCAGTGAGGGAGAGGATGTCGGGGGGGTGGGTGTACAGGCATGTAATGAGGAGGTTTTGCTCATGATACTTTGAATGTTCTTATGAGCTGTGATATGATGCCTGAATTGCCTAGAAATAGCAAACCTTTACTAAGTTTAATGCTATTGGCTTCTAAGAAAGAAATTAATATAAAATGGAAATCAGAATTTAAACCATAAAGGAGCTAAAGGTACTGGAGGTGTAATCTTTAGAAAAAAGGAAGGAGCAAATTACATAGAAATTAATGGAATTTATGGGAACAATACGTGCAGAATAATATTCAGGAGGAGGAATGAGGTTTAAAGAAAGGCAGGAATTGAGTAATTTATGTAATGTTGGAGTGAATTAAAGTTTTAAAGAGAAAAAAAAAAAAAATAAATATATATATATATATATATATATATATATATATATATATGGGTTTACTTTATAATCTCAAAATACTGAAATATCAAATTTCAGTACCTCGAGACTATAATAACAAAAGCCCAGTTCCGCAAAAGATCACATAACCAAATCCGGAAATGTCGAATCAGCGGTTATAGTGATGAGCTGTATTACTGGATAGCTGGAGATTCAGGTAAGTGTTTTTATTTTAAGGGGTTTTGGTAGGGATTTTATTGTATGTTAGTGTGTTGGGAAGTTGTAGATGTAGGTTAAGGTATGTATGTAAGAGTGTGAGTGTGTAAGTGTTGAGAATGGTGGTGTTTGTATGTATGTGATGTGTGCGATGTGTGTGCGAGGGGAATGAGATTGTGTAGTGGTGGGTTACGTGTCTGTCATTTTTAGTGCAACCTTGGAGTTGGTATATATAAGTAGCGGGGGTGTGGGGGGCACAGCCCCCCACATGGGGGTGCATAGGGGCTTGTCCCCGCCATGCTTATATGTAGGGTAGGTGTTTGTATCTGTGTTGTTTTGTTTGTGTGTGTTTTGTTTGTTTGTTGTAGTATAAGGAGGAAAGTGTATGTGTGTTTGTATGGTGTAGGGTGTGTTTAAATGTTGTGGTTTTGAATTTCGTGTTTTTGGGATTTCACTATTTTGATTTTTTTGCTTTATAGTCTCGAGAGACTGAAATTCGATATTTCAGTATTTCGAGATTATAAGGTATATCCATAATGGATCTGGTTCACTTCACCAAAAACACATTTCACAGAATTGTAATTCACCAAGACCAAATTGCCGAAAGCACAAATCTCAGAAAACTAATTTCACCAAATTTTATTTCACCGAAAATAATAGTGCCAGTGTATATGCCCTATTCCCCACTGTAGTGCGATCCTGGAGTTAGAATATATAGTTGGGGGTGTGGTGGGCACAGACCCCCACATTGGGAGGTGTGGTGGGTGTAGCCCCCCACCTAGTTTGATTAAAAAGTACTTACCCTATTAACAGTAACTGCATAGTATAAAACAAGCTAGGTGGGGCGCTATGCCCCTCACATCCCCCCAACTATATATTCTAACTCCAGGATCACAATACAGTGAGGAACAGGGCATATACACTGCCACTACTATTTTCAGTGAAATGAGTTTTTGGCGATTTGTGCTTTCGGCGATTTCATCTTGCTGAAATAAAATTCGGCAAAATGTGCTTTCGGTAAAATGAACCAGACCCGTATATATATATATATATATATATATATATATGGAACATGCTACTATGGTTTATTTTATTTTATTTTCTGTTAATGTATATACGTCCATGTCACAGATTAAAATGTCAAGTTTTAAATGGCAACTGAAAGAATTGATAAGACTTGTATTATACTGAAATTAACTGGAAACAACTGAAATGAGATTGGAGTAAAAGTCTTTATCTGCAAATTACCCACAACTTGTGCTGAACAGGTGTCAGTCTCTCCTTTATGGACCAAGTCTTTTGTATTTTCAGAATGAATTCTGCAAACACTGTAGTTTGGTTAATAAGGCTTTATTAAATGTTCACATTATTTGAATATTGTCTTCATTAACAGTGCTGGTAAATAACAGCAGTCTGTAGAAATGCTGGAATGCTGTTTTGTAATAACAGTGCTTCTAAATTTACCTAAAGTTTCTTAACATATAGTCTGATTCTCCTGAATAATATAAATTGAAACAGCCTTTATTTGACCTGTCTTCTGTACTCAGGCTTGAGTGCCTGTATTGTAACTTTCTTTCTGATATGCTGGATATTTAATAATTTCTGTATGTCAGTCTGAACTAACTAACTGACTTCACTGACTATATCATATTTCCTAATAATACCAAAACCCATAATGCTTCTCACACTTCTTTAGCCTTGGTTGCCTTGGTTTTCAAGCCTTGTGTTGCATGCACCCCTTTATCTAGCATTCCATTGCAAGTACAGCTTTCCCTTGAGAAAGGAACATTCTGTATTTCTGTATTTCTGCACATCTCATGCTTTAGCTTTCCTTTCTAACGAATTGTCTTTCCCTGAAACTAAATGCATACATGAAAACACAAGTCTGACTCTTTATTTACAAGCTATTTGTTTGTTTCTTTCGGCTTTTCCCGGTTAGGGGTCGCCACAGCTGAACTCCAGTCCACTAATGATTGGCAGTAGATTTTTACATACCGAGTTGCCAGCTCTGACACACAACCTTCAACAAAGGTACGCCCATTCACACGTCTCCAAACAGAAGATGCTCTAGCTTAGTATCGAACCGAACAACGTCTTACTGTGAGGCGACAACGCTATCACAGCACCACCACCGCAGTTTTGTTTACAAGCCATTATTCTACCTTAATGCACTATAGTGAATTCACTAAGAATAACTTTACACAGAGTAAAAAACACGATATAGCATGTTTTCCCTCTCTGTGGCATTTCTATCCTAGTCTGCTTTCTCATTGTACACCATGCTGAGGCTAATTGAAATCTCAAGACCATTTTGTTAGGAATTTGTCGGCCTTGCTATTGCATCACAATGTATAACAAATCTGAAAGCATTTTGCTAAGCAAAACAAATGTAGCAAGTTACCTGTACTTCTTTTTTGTTATTTCACACTCACAAAAATCAGAGCTATTCTGGCTTAAAATTCACAGCTCCATGATTATGTTCTGTTGTAAAAAGCTGCATTCCTCCTCTTCGACCATAAATGTGTTAAACTTTTATAGTCTTGAAGGTGAGTAAAACCTGATTACCGCTCACAGCACCTTCACTGCTGAGCTTTGTACACCAAGAAATATAACACTCTGGCTGGCCCAGGATAGGAAATTAGAATGTAAAACTCATAAAATATCACTTTATAAAAAGGCTAAGTTATCTCGGTTATTTCTCTTTTTTTCAAGAACATTTCATAGATAATGCAACACATATGTAGGAAACATATATATGAATCACTGCTAGTAAACCCAGTATTATATTGGAGTTTATTATGTTTCCTGATATTTACATACTATATTAGATACATTATATAAAGAAGAAAAATAAATTATTGGTATAATGATTAATATTTACTTATGTATTTATTTATTTATTAATTTAATTACTTAGTTTGTTAACTCAGCAAATGGACTGATACAAGATCCTTTATAGCTGTAACCTGGGCCACAGTGCAAAATAAGTAAATACAAAACTAAGATGTAACAAATGATACAGCACATGTATTGAAGACAACTAGTTTAAAAGGCAAGCTATACAACTGCACATAATTACAAACTGCATAGTGAATATAACAATTGATAAAATATAATAATGAAAGGCCAAATGATTTCAAGGCAATCTATGGAAAATAGTAAATAGAATGAACAAAGGGAAGTCGCTAATATGCAAATATTTATGCATTTGCTAGCAGTCTACAGGTAGGCCAGACCTACATAGCAATTCAAATGGGAAGCTAACATAATATATACAATGTATCTATGAGATTGTCAGCAAGTAGTTAAATATTACAGTAAATAAGAATGGTGACAGTGGATAAGGTGCTGTGTGAAATAGTAAGGGATGTTTTTATCTGATCATCAAATACAACTTAGCACTGCACTTCCGGAGAGCCTGAGTCAAGGTATCATACTGGTCATGCTCCAAAAATACTGATTCCAAATAAGCTATTTGCCTCACCAGGTTAGTCCACCCAGACACCTTCTACCTGAAGGTCAGTAAATAACATAGCCTCAGGGCAAGCTGTCATCACTCAGCCAGTCAATGTTCTTAAATCCAGGTTAGTCACTGTTTTCCTTGAGCTTCATGAATGCAAAGTGCTGCCTTACTATTTCTAGTCTAGACCATGAATAAACTATAAAGAGTACAATACAGAGATTTCATTCTTCAGTCATTATATTCACAAGGATATGATAGTCTAGAGAAGAAGACACCAGAGGAGTGGCGAAGGGATCCAAATAATCTGTCATGACTAGATAAGAAATTGGTATTGAGATCTGCATGGAAAAGCACCTCCAAAACATAGGACAAAAAGTCTGAAATTTGATGTTTATTCAGTGAAAATTGTAAGATGGAATAACAATACTTTTAAGACACTCTTCAGCTAATTGTACAGTGACAGGAACATTTAAGTAAAACCACATAAAAGTAAACCAAGTAACTCAAGAAAGTAATAAAATACCATATCCTTCAGTGAAAAAATAAAATTAAAAGAAGTGACATTCCTGTGAGTTTGTGAAGAATCCAAGGAAATAGCCCTGTACAATGAACTCAAGTAAACTATTACAAGAAAAACAAAATGTATAGCTAATGGAGAATATGCAGGACTTAGAAAACACACAGATAGAAATAAAAGTAAAATAATATCATAATAAATAGTGTACCAAAAATTCTAGAAGGATATAAGCTTTCTGATGACAAGGATTCCCACAGCACTAAAATTGACTTTGTGGCATTGAGAAGGCTCACTGACCATTTCATTCCGTGTGACAGTTGTGGACAAACTGGGCAATTGCCCTCAGCCCAACCCTCATGAGGGAGCCCATTTAATGGAAAAATGACTGGTAGACACAAATTATGCTTCTTAATTATTAACTTAGTAAGTAATTTGAAAACGATGGAATGACAATCATTCAGAATCATTTTTTTTTCTCCACCTGTCTGAGCTTGCCATTATCTCAGAAATAACACCACAAGTGTTTTTCAAGTCGAAACTGGAGCATCTGTTGCACTTTTTGAGTATGTCTACCCTTGAACCCATTGAGTATCAGGATATTTGACTGCCTTGCAACCTTTGCAAAGGATAAAGCATGTAACTGGAGAATAAATAAAATAAAATGAAAGTTGCACATTTTTTACAACAGATCAAATAACACAGTATCAGAAAAAGACAGATATGTTTTTAAATGTAAAGGTTTTGAAATGTGTTATTCTTCTTAGTTTTTTTTCATAAATAGTCAAGTTAATCAGTACAACAAAATATTTCAAGAGTTCATTTAACATTCTATGAATTCTTGAAAATATTTTGTTGTACTGATGAACACAGCTATTTATGAAGAAACTCCATATTGGAACAACATCGATTTTTATCATAATCAGATGCCGGAGGTATGCAAAATTAATGAAGTGGCTGTAATGGGTGCTATACAGACAGCACAAGGATAAAAGTGACTGACTGCCCCTTTTATTTATCACAGTTAAACAGCCATTAATCTGGCTTGGCAGAGCAGTGTCAATGAGCATGTTTGTATGAATGTGTGTGTGTGTGTGTGTGTGTGTGTGTGTGTGTGTGTGTGTGTGTGTGTGTGTGTGTGTGTGTGTGTGTGTGTGTGTGTGTGTGTGTGTGTGTCTGTGTAAGAGAGTACACATGTGCTTTTGTATATGTGTGCTGTGTATGCAGGAGGGGAGCATATGTGTGTATAAATTATCATCACAGCTTTTGTCTCTGGTCACATTATGTCACCTCTTCACAGTGACAGTAGGTATACCTGACCAGCATGGGCTTATTTGTCTGAGATAGATTTAGGGTTCAATTATGTGTAAACATAGTATATGTACAACCTACATATTAACTATGTGTAGCATCTGTGGGTCCTCCCTGACTACAATCAGGCTTCATATAGGTGCTCTAATGTCCTCCAGCACTCCAAAGACATATTGTAGATGAAGCAGAATTTCTCCAATTTTAGTATAGTAAGCATATAGTGTGTGTGTGTGTGTGTGTGTGTGTGTGTGTGTGTGTGTGTGTGTGTGTGTGTGTGTGTGTGTGTGTGTGTGTGTGTGTGTGTGTGTGTGTGTGTGTGTGTGTGTGTGTGTGTGTGTGTGTGTGTGCATGTGTGCACATGTGCACGTGTGCACGCGTGTGTGTGCGTGTTTGCTTGCGTGTGTGTGTGTGTGTGTGTGTGTGTGTGTGCGCGCACATGTGTGTGCGCTTGTTTGAAAACTCATCATTACTGATTTTATCTATGGATGCACATGCATATTTAGAGCACATGCATAATCTTCTGGTAGACAGTAAAAAGAGAATAGCTAAGCAATTTTCTTTCAAATATAAACTATAAAATGCATCACAAAACATCTCAACCTTCTGAATGGATACCCAGCTGTATAAAGGAACTTCGACCCAACCTCACTGTGGGATAGACGTCTTCATATTATGCCCTGATCACAGTAGTCTAAAACCAAGTCTAACTACATCCAGAGGACTGAATTAAGCTTTAAGCATTGTTATATCCTCTAGGGAGGCGTTGCTTTGCCTACCACATCTACAATGAATGGAGAGACCTCCTGCTCCCTTCACATAAGTGTAATGAATTCTGAGGCCACAAAACTTCAAGGAAAATTGCAGTTTGAGAAGAAAAAAAGGTTCAGTTTCCTTGTCTGGTCTCAAACTGGTTTCAAAGAAACAGTTATCATTCAGATTAATACATTTCTGTACAGTCTACTATGTTGCTGAATGGAATAAAAAGAAATCAGTCATTCAAAACTGAAAGATAAATTAACAAGTCACCCTAAGAAGAGGATTTGAAGAAAAGACCAACAAAGAATGCAAAAAATCATATTAGTTTTCAGTCTGAGAAAGGTGAGAAATATTTAATTACTTTAAGAAATAGACTGTGATTTAATTAACTAGGTCATATTCTGAAACTTTGTCCAACAATATGCCAGAAAATGAAGAAATATGACACAGAGGTAAGTTATATTCTCTGAAGGACAGTATTCTCAGCTCATATTACACAAGGTTACCATGGAACAAACCCCATAGCAGTCTATAAGTCACCTTTTCCTACGTAGAATTGCAATAGTCCCCAGGATTCATGAAACTCAGTGCAAGAATAAGACTATTCTTGCACAGAGTGGTTCATGTCTGTTTAGAATAGCAGCGCGGCTTGCATATGCATGAAGGCATGCTGCTATTTAATGTAAATGGACATGAACCAGGAATGAGTGGAGGGTTGTGTGTCAGCAGTGCCTGAACATTTAACATGCCCCCTTCACTCAGAAATTGCTGTATGGCACTTTGTGACACAGATGAGTGTCAATGTATATAATATTAGAGCCTGGCTCTAATATTATATACTAAACCAGTGTCTGCAGACACTGAAATGTAAGTAGCTAACATCTTAGTGTCCACAGACACTGAAAAAAAAAATACAAACAGCTGGAAGGCAGCAGCCTTCAAGTGCACACCCCCGAATGTATGCACTCTTGCCCTATATGCATGAAAGCAATAGGGCAAGAGGAAAGCAATAAAAATACAAAAAAATGTTTTTTTTTTCATCAAATAAATCCGAAGTTTAAGCGGTGAGCAGCTTGTTTGCATGGCACGCCACTATGCTTAATCTGGCTGAAATCCTGAAAATGATAGACAAGTGCTACTGTGATACAATTCAACATCAAATGGTTGTAGCTTAATGGTACTGCCATGGTTTAGTATGCAGAACATGTTCAGTTCAAATCTCCCCTCTACCGATTTATTTAAAAACTTTTAAGGAAATTGAATGATAGATGTCAATCATATGGCTCATGTATAGCACAGCAGGGGTGAGAATATGTAAAATATAACTGTAAAAAGTACGTTATAAATTTAATGAACAAAAATAGATTTAAGCAATGCTTTGCTAGTGTAAGCATTGCTTACCGACTTTCAGCTGTGCTGACCTGGTGTAAGCATTGCTATGCGGATTTTCCCGGAGCTAAGCATATGTCAGCATATTAAAACTGAGAGTAATGAATCTAAATGGATTGTTAGACTTAGAGCAGATGTTTTTCCTAAACTGAATGAGAAAGTACCATTGAGACCTTTCCTGAAGTCCAGGAGATTGAAGTGAAATGTATGACTGTGCTTGTTACATATATTATGAGAGCATTTTTATGAGAGCATTTTTATGAGAGGATTTATTGTTAGTGTTGTGCAATTAGTATGAATTTATGCAGTCTTTTGTTTTTTATGCATTTCTATTCATGTTTTATGAATTATGAATTATGAATTATGTTCTATTCATGTATTTTCTTGAAGAGTGCTAATGAGGAGCTCTGTTTGACATAGATAGGCTGTTCCCATACTTTGGAACAGACTACCTATCTATGTCAAACAGAGCTCCTCATTAGCACTCTTCAAGAAAAATCTTGATGATTGGATGGGGAATGGGAAATTCACCCCGGGGATCACTTCTGTGGCTCTGCTCAACAGGGGCACAGGAAAATAATTTTCTTGGGTGGCGAAAGCCAGGGTACATTTTTTGGCTAGGCTTGTATGGGCCCTAGGGCCAATAGCCTAGTATCTACCAATGAACCTATGAACCTATGAGTGGTATAGGCGTTTCTATTTTACTATGGTTAATGTATTTTAGAGTAAGCACTTTATTTATGTTGTGTAATATGATAGTTGCACTGTGCCTTTAATGGTCTACCTGTTTTTGTGCCTTTTTTGCCATATAAGGGTGTACAAGAGGGGGGTTCTTTTGGTCTAAAGAAGCCTATCCAGGTGAAAGCGCTTACCATGTCTCCTGTTTGTATCACAATAAATCCAAATTTTAAAGTTCATGAAGCAGCGGTTCTTTCAGCTTTGTTTCCTACATTTTGGTTAATGCTGTGTTTACTGCCTGCATTGCTAATGTGCCTTTTATGTTAGTTTATGTGCTTGGACTGAGTTTGGCACAGGTAGCGTTAGTCCTGTGGGGAGTGATATTTCTTGGACTTATATTAAAACTGGCCAATCAAGAAAAAGTGCAGGAAAACTGCCCTATTTAATCTGCACAGGCAGGAATACAGCCATAACCATTTGGGATTGCTCACAGCAGGACCAAAATGTCTGGTGTTGGTGAAGGTGTTCACTTCTGAGTGCAATGTTGGGGCATC
This sequence comes from Protopterus annectens, assembly GCF_019279795.1. Classification (NCBI taxonomy): domain Eukaryota; kingdom Metazoa; phylum Chordata; order Ceratodontiformes; family Protopteridae; genus Protopterus; species Protopterus annectens. The sequence goes on from NC_056729.1 coordinate 1,325,070,880, forward strand.
CAGGAGTCAAGGGTCATGGTTGGGCTCCTAGTAAAAAAACATGATGGCAGGCTGCTGCAGGGCCAGTACCAGGGCTTGCAGTACAAAGTGGAGACCTGGGACCAGCTTGCACGTGATCTCACCAGTACCACTGGCATACCCCGGACTGGTGAGCAGGTACGTCACCACCATAATGACCTGAAGCAGAGGAGGGGTGCACTCTTGGACCAGTGGATCCAAGAAGCCCAAGCACAAGATGTCCCACCTGTCTGTAAGTATGCAGTTTTATGTATCTCTAAGTATGGAAAAAGTTCAACTTGTGACTGTGCATGTGTGATAAATGTCTGATGTCTCCCCATACAACTGCTGTGGAGAGGTCCCAGAATGTTGAGGCTTATGCCAAGCGACTGACCCAGCTGCATCGGCAGCATGGTGAGTACAGAATACCCCCTAATATTAGCAGTAAGAAATCAAAATTATAGTAATGGTAATACTGCCTGTATATATAATTGTGTTGTTAAAGTCAGGAATAAATGCCTGTGTCAGGCTGCCAGCATTACAATTGAGTATTCCCAGCTGCTGTGTAATACAGATGTCAGTAGCAAACAAGGTACAATATGCAGGAGAGGAATATTAGAATATGTATGAGTGTGTCTGAGTGAGCCTGCCAAGGAAGGGCCATGCCAGGGCTACTGTAACAGTTAGAAATGAAAAGCATTACCCTGTGTAGATCATGCAGGAATTGTAATTGTGGATTTCTGAGTTGTACACAGATATGTATGTCAAAACTAATAAAGGTGATCCCAAACACTGATATGTGTCATCTCACTTGTACCTGAAAAATAGAAATGTGTATGTCCTGCAGAATGCATTAACTGAGGTGAACTGATTTAGCACTGCTTGTCTGCATACTTTAGGATTGGCATGTCAAATAACTGAAAAAAACAACAGTACATATTTCCATCAGAATGTGTTTTACTTGCTTGTCTTCCAGCATTGTCATCTGTTAACCTTTCAATTTCAGCAGTATGTAGCTGAGAATGTACTGAAAATGTATGAGGAACAAGTAATCTCCATGGTATCCCCGAAGTCTCAAACAACCCACTAAAGTGTAGTGGGTCCAAAAACAAAACAATGTAAGAAACTTCTCTGTGTGGAAGATTTTCAGTCCATATATTTCTAGTTAATCACTGTATATTAATCAGATCAGACAATAGTAGTAGAAGTAGTGACAGATCCTGGATCGCATAGACATGGGTGATCTTGAAGGAGACATCCCGAATATTCTGGAGAAACATGAACTCATGTGGCAATTAAAGCTGAACTCTTTTAGGAAGCCTGGACTAAACTACTACTGTTCAATTAAAAGTGCACTGGAACTTAGAAAATTGCCACATTGTTTACATGACTAATTGTATTTTATTTTATTTTTTTCTACAAATTGATTTTAAATACCATTTTAAATCAGTTGAAATTTAAGTGTATATTTTGTTTCCATCATCATACATACATTTTTTCTTATTTTTATTTTTTTCTGGTTCTTTTTTCCACTTTATTCAAAATGATGTGTAATAACAATACTAACTAATCATGCAATTATATAGGTTTTTAGGGTTCTTGTACACAGACCTGAAGAAGTCTAGAAGGATGAAAGCGATCTTTGTTAACAATAGGTTATGAAAATAGAAATTGATTTTTACATGTAAAATGTATATGTATATATTTATATATATTTTTTGATATATTTCCAGCCATGTAGTATATTATCTTGGATAAAATCACAGACTTAATAATCTACTTAATAATTTGGTTAAATAAGAGGTACCACATCATTATATAATTTTATTTAAAGTACATAAAGTTTATATATTATTATGACAGCTACTAAGTAGGGCAGGACCAGCTCGAATGTCACACTGAAGGGGGAAGGGATGTGAATTTAACATGTATACCAATAACACGTTGTTTTACAGCACAATAAACCACTTCCATGCCTGATAAAAAGTATATATATATTTAGAAAGCTTGTGAGGAAATTATTACTCTATTTTTGTTTTACTTGGATCGCTTGTCTGTGTTCTTAATAAAGGATTTTCGACTGGAAACAGACTGCCTGCCTTGCTTGGATTGCTTTTGAATACTTAGTAATGCTGTACAATTATATAATTTCTATTATTACTTTTTGTTTTGTTTTGTTTTTTTCTGTTTTTTTTTTTTTATTTTGACTTAAGACGAGTTTACGTTCGCTACTTCTACTACTATTGTCTGATCTGATTAATATACAGTGATTAACAAGAAATATATGGACTGAAAATCTTCCACACAGAGAAGTTTCTTACACTGAAAAATATATAAGGCTAACAGGTGCAGACTTAAAACCTACACTGTGTACTCAGGAATCTAAATTTCAATATGTAGATGTAAAACAGTCAAATGTGCAATCCAGCTAATGTGCAGGTTTCACAAACAGTGACACCAATGTCTGTTGTGTATGCATAATTTTTACTGAAAATGGGAAACTAATAATGCAACATGTCATAATAAAAGTACTGTGCACAAAAATATGTACTAGATAGAAATGTCACAAACAGCACATAGCACCTCTCCAGTAGCTCAGCCTGATAAGGACTGGGCTTGTATTTCAATTTTGCACACACACCATGGTTCGAATCCAGGGACCACCACAAACATCTCAGTCTGGTTCTACAGTTGTAAACTACAATCTGAATAGAAAAAGTAATGTACTGCAACACATAAATTTTCCATACAGGGCACACAGGTCAACAAATCTGAATACAACTGCTAGTACGATGTGTATAACTATGAAAGGTGTACAATTGCTGTGTTGAGCAGCACAGTCATACAAATAGATGCAAGATAGACATCCACACTCTGTAGTCTGGCCTAGACAAGCCCCTCAAGTGTCACGCTGTCACGGATAGTTTCCCCAGTTGCCAAGAAACCTGCACACAGAGAATGTCACAGCACATGTATGTGAAAAACACAACACACACTCCAGGGCCTGAAACTATGTGAGTCTGAAATATGTGTAGAAACAGCAATGTAATGTGCAGAGAGTTCATCTGCACAGGGCCCACAGGTAAAGACATTTGTATAGAAACAGGTCTGATGTGTATATCTAAAATAAGGTTGCAATTGCTCTTTTGATATCTACAGCTGTTGGTGTGCTGTAGCAGCACCATGGCCCAGGTAGAGTGTAAGTGTGGTCAGAATGCAGAGTAGTGAATAGTAGTGTACTGACAAATATACTTTATAGCAGTTGTCAATTGAATCCGTTCCCCTCCCCCACCACTCAACTGATCCAACCAACAGACTGAAACCAACATGGGTATGTTCCTAAACAAACCTCTACTGTTGGGACAATTGTTCCATTTGGTTTATCATTGTTTAAACTATGTGCATACTAATATTCCCCGTTGAATAATCATTTTATTGCCTGCCTGACATACCACTAACTGGCATGCTGTTGCATCCCTGAATGCCATTCCATATATGCATGGTTTCTGTTTGCTATGGCACTGTTATAATTGCACTGTTTTGGGTAAATGGGAATATCCATGCATGCTATTTTGACTAATGTTGTAATGTGTTGTGCATGACTAACTAATATTCATTGTTAATTTTCACACCATAGCACATATGGGAAGGCAGATACCAGTGGATCCACCTCTCCCATCCCACCTGGCCCAGGAACTGGGTCCCAGCATGTCTGGGACCCAACCCAGACCTCCCTCATCTGCTGGTCCTGCACCACCCTCAGGTGGAACCACTGCAGGGGATGGGGCTTGCCCCCCCTGCAAGTGGGCGAGGTGAGGATGTTGTCACCTGGGATGAGGTCTGTGGCATGGTGCACAGTGTCCTCCAGATGGAGCTGGATGACCACGTGCGCCAGGTGGAGGGCAGGCTGGTGCAGCTAGAGGGGCAGGTGGCCCCTCCAGCCCAGCCCCCAGCACAGCCACCTTCAGGGCTGTGAAGGAGTAGTGGTGACTTCCATCGGGTGGGGACATCAGTGCCACTACTACCATCTGGGGGGCTCATGAGCTTTGGATTCCAACCACCCTTCCCGTCAAGGTGTTTACCGCTCATGTGTCATACACCTCCCCTGTCTGCTGTCTTGTCTGTCTTGTCTGTCTGCAAATGCAACCTCCCCTACCAAACCTCCCTCACCACACTTACCTATAATCCTTCCCTAATATCCCATTCTCACCTTAAAAAAAAGGGCATCTGTCCCACAAAAAAATCACGTCCCATACATAGCTCTGCATTTCACTCAGAGACATGTACCCATCACACAATCTAACCCTACCAATCATCAGTATTGTATGATGCCCACACACCACCCTGTAGGGTGTGAGGTTCCAAATTCTAAATTGCCCACATTGAAAGCAGCTGTTGCTGCCAAAGAAATGCATAGTTATGGTCCTTTCCTACACCCGTCCTGCACATCCCTACCTGTTTCTCCTCTTGTTTGTCCCCCTGCTTGCCCCAATTTCACCACTTTCCTATCTCCCTTTTTTCTTTTCTTTATTTGAAATTAGCATGGGTTTAAAAAGCTTTTAATGGCCGTAAGCAGGTGTAAGCAAAGCTGAGCTCACGTAAGCGTCACCTAGCTCTGTGCAAACCCACTTACAACTGCTTTAAAGTGCCTTAATCACTCTGTCTCCAACAGCCCCATTCTTCTCAGCAACAAAAAAATTAGCCATTTTAAGTTTCAAGCCCAGGACACTGCACACAATAGCCAAAGTGATTTACCACTACACCATTTGAAATGCAAATATACTTGATGTTTTCACAAACATATCATGCAGCACAGTCATTCAACAGTAGGGGAAATGTATTTATATATGTATATGTATCTATGTTTGTATATATAGATATATATATATATATATATATACACACACACACACACACACACACACACACACACACATCTATAGATATATATATATCTATATATATATATGTCTACATATATGTGTATATATATCAAAATATATATATAAAAAATATATATATATATATATATATATATATATATATGTGTGTGTGTGTGTATATATATATATATATATATATATATATATATATATATATATATATAAATAAATATATATATATATATATATATATATATATATATATATATATATATATATATATATATATATATATATATAAATGTGTATTGCATTTACAGATTGGATCCACACTCTGAACCTCTCACTGCAAAATATAGATTAGTACTAGGCTAATTGCCCTTGCAAGCCATTTTAAGCCTAGCCAATTATCCCTTGTGAGACTCAAACCCTGCACTTTGTATTTGCAATGCAAACACCTTAAACATTAGGCCATCCTCCTAACCATTGGATCAAAGGCACTGTTAATAGGGGTGAAGAGGCCCAAAGGAAGCATCTCTTGTAATTATTGAGATCATCCCCTCCTCCACAGCTGAACAGATCTGCCTTGCAACTCAATAACCAACACTTGCAAGTCTCAAACCCAGGACCCTGCACAACATAGCCACAACAAGTTAACAACAAACCATCTCAGCTGTACAATGTCAGGATGAGATCACTAACATATCATGCAGAACAGTCTGCCTTCCATAGGGAATGTACAATGTGGAAACAGTAAACATTGTAATGGTGGGTTTGGCATAATGGTTAAGGTCTTTGCCTCATAAACACAAGGTACAGGGTTTTATTCTTAGTGGGAGGGTGGCCTAATGGTTAAGGTGTTTGCCTGATAAACATAAGGTGCAGGATTTGAGCCTCACAAAGGATAAATGGCTTGCAAGGGCAGTTAGCTTAATACTAAACTATGATACATATATATATATTACTACTTATAGATATGTATACGAAGAGCATATTTAGAGGGTGAGCAGCATATCAAACAGCCAATATTCCTACAGTTGCCATCTTTTAAAATGGCCAGTGTTTGATTCTTTCATACAAAAGACAGTTATTGCATGAAACATATACTCACAGACAAGTCAAAGATCATGACACCACACACAAGTCTGCATACATAGAAATGTTTATTTGTGTACTATTTCAGTTATATATGCCATTTGTTATAGCAGTTAGGTGTTTGAAATACATAATAAGTGAGTAATGCAACTCTCAAGCAAAATCATTTGATACAGTAATCTGAAATATAATGTATGTTGCTGTCCAGGCTAAGGCCTTCAAGTAGTACAACATTAAAAAAAACACTTGCCTTGAAGATAAGACTCAATCAACACTTATTAATTACAGATGTAGTTCAGCAGCCTCCAGTTGCACTCTGTACTCACCCCTAGGGGGAAAAGAATTAAGTTTTCACAATGAAAATGTATCTGTTACATAACAATGCTTAACTTAAAACATCACTATCATATTGACAAACAGAACTGTCTGTAAGACAGTAAGCTCTAGCTCACCACTGTTCCCATGATGAAATGTATGAAAATCTACAGCCATATACCTTCATGTGTCTTACTACTGATATCCCTCACATGTTGTAACAGCCTAGGTTAAAAACAATTCACATATTATAAAATGTCTTACAAGGGCATATAACAGTGTTTTACATACACTGACCTCTGGACTGTACAGGGTCACACACATTTTGTCCAGCTGAAGCCCTCATATATATGGACCCTACCCCACAATTTGTGTGGGAGTCCACAGCATCACTGGAATGATAGCAGAAATGCCAGCACTAAATAATGATAGGCCACTACTTAACGACTTCTTACTGCATGACATCTGGACAAAGCCTGGTATATAGGTGGAGGACAGAGGCTGGAACACAGGGCCATATTTGCAGTATTGTTGTTATACACTATGAAAGTTGTTGGTGTTACAGGATTGCTTGCAACATACCCTTACTCAGGAATATGAAGTCATAAACACAAATGTATGTTGCCATGTACTGATAGCACTCAACAGACAGAATACCACTGATATATCAGACACAAGACTTGTGTGGTGAACAGACAAAACATAACAGCCAATCCTCTGGCCATCATGTGGATAGGCCCACAGTTGAGAGCTATGCAGACAGACTGCATTGCATGCAAAACTAGCATGTACACACAAACCCTGTAAAACTAGCGGTATTCAATGCATTTAACAGCAATACTCACACTGTCTGTAGGTCTGGAACCTTATACAAATATGTAGTTGGCCTGTGTCTGCAAGTCCTGTTGTAAGAGGTATTGCTACCTGCAGTTTGTAACACTGCTACCACACACAGAAAGGATGTCTTGCATACAGGAAAGGTAAAGGAACTACGCCCACATGATGTAGTACTTTATAGTAGTTGGTTGCCATGACATTGGTAATTAGAAGTACTGCACAGCTGGCTGCATGCAATTAGCAAGTGGTGAACACCAATTGGTGCAAAGGCCATCACCTGATCATGAGCATCACCTACAAAAGCCAGGCTGCAGCCTATTCAAACCAGCTCAATCCCTGTAGTGGAGAGAGAGAGAGAGAGTGAGCGCGAGACAGAGAGAGAGAGAGAGAGAGAGAGAGAGAAATACTACAAACCAAAACAAAACAAAATGAAATAAAACAAGGGACACATAAAGTGTACATAGAAGAGAAGACAATACTAAAACATGTATGTGAAACATGTATGATTGTAATTGAATGTAGTAATTGGTCTGTAATAATGGGATAGATTATGTGGAAAGATTTATATGTGCCATCAAGACTTGTTTCTGTAATGATGTCCTGCTGAACAACTGCTATGGACATAGCATCTGGCCCTGTGGGCAGTGGGCCATAATTGTCAACTGTGCAGTCCATCAAGACATGCATATTAATGTAGCAAATAGCTGGAGGTAGAAGTAATGAAGTTATGATAGACACATGAGTTTCAGACCCCACCACCTTCAGGACAGTCATGTTAATGTGAAATGTATCATGCACAAACTTCATAGGTTTGTAATAGGCTTACCCACAATCTGTCCCTATATATACCCCCCTAATGTTAGGCTGTGTCCACATGTGACACTCTTCTGTTTTGTAGCAAGGCAGAACAGTGCAGCTGTGGAGGAAGGAGATTTAGAGAGTGTGGACCTGATAATGCACTCCATACACACACACACGCACACACATTTTATATATATATATATATATATATATATATATATATATATATATATATATATATATATATATATATATATATATATATATATATATATATATATATACATATATAGATATATATATAGATATATATATATATATATATATATATATATACCTGTATGTCTACATATATAGATACGTGCATATACACACGCACACACACACACACACACACACACACACACACACACACATATATTTTCTGTACTGTTGAATGATTGTGCTGCATGATATATTTGAGAAAACATCACACATATCTATACACACACACACATATATATATATATATATATATATATATATATATATATATATACATTTGCAAGCAGGTGTGAAATGGACAGTTATTTCTGGTGTGAAATCCATGTTGTGAACATATTTCCCTTTACTTGTGAAGGTGAGCGTGGGATGTTCGGGAAGGGTAGTAGGTATATTTGGGGAGGTAGGTTGGGTTGGAAGACATACAAGACAGCATACAGGGGCGGTATATGACACACATGGTGGGTAAATACCTTGGATGGAGAGGGGTGTTTGGAAAGTGGAAGCCCATGAGCCTCCAAATGGAATCAGTGGGACCAAGGTCCCCACCCATGGGCAGTCACCACTGCATCTTCACAGCACTGAAGGTGGCTGAGCTGGGGGCTGAGCAGGGGGAGCATGCGGACCCTGTAATTGAATATTTAGGTCCTCAAGGTGGTGTAGCAGATCACCCAATTCCCTGTGGAGCTCCCTATGCACCAGACCCTGGACCTGACTTCAGGTGACAGGATTCTGTCTGTGTGTGCTCCCTGGAGGGGGTGAGCACCATCCCCTGAGGTGGTTACACCTGAAGGTAGTGCAGGACCAGCAGATGATGAGGTCCCAGGGTGGGTCCCAGATGTGCTGTGGCCTGGTAACATGACCAGATGAGGTGGGAGAGGTGGTTCTGCTGGGAACAGAAACAAACATGCTAACATATTGCAGTTTTAGAACATATGTGGGTAGTAATAGTCCACACAATCCAGGATTACTTCTAACAGTATGCATAGATATCCCCATTAACACAAAACACCAGATTTGGAGCAGTCACATAGAAAAAAGAACACATGCATTTATGGAACCATAGTGACCCTTACAATGGCATGCTGGTAACACTACAAATCTGCCAAAAGATGCTGCTCCCAGTAACAAAGAAGGCTGTCCTCCATAATAATTCTTATAACTTTATGTATATCCACCAGCCAAAACAAATTTCGGTAAACTCACAACTAGTTTATTAACATTTAAAGTAGTAAAAACAAAGATTTAGCGCTTTCATCTCCACAACGGAGACTTCATCAGAATCATCAGTTTCATGTCTAAAACACTTTTTATAACAATACATTCATTCCAACTGGCTGGCCAATCAATGTTAAAGTTTAAAACTTGCCAAACTTTTAACCCTTCATTCCCAGTGATAAAATATTATATTCATGGAAAAGCATTTCTTTAAATAATTTATAAATACAAATACAGAATATATAAATACAAAAAAGTTTGGCAAGTTTTAAACTTTAACATTGATTGGCCAGCCAATTGGAATGAATGTATTGTTATAAAAAGTGTTTAAGACATGAAACTGATGATTCTGATGAAGTCTCCGTGGTGGAGATGAAAGTGCTAAATCCATCTTTGTTTTTACTACTTTAAATGTTAATAAACTAGTTGTGAGTTTACCGAAATTCGTTTTGGCTGGAGGATTGTCTATATACATAAAGTTATAAGAATTACTATGGAGGACAGCCTTCATTGTTACTGGGAGTAGCTTCTTTTGGCAGATTTGTGGTGGAACTTTTTTGCTCTTGGATGCTGGTAACACTGTTAGCAACAGGCCACCAATGATAGTGTTTCAACATTGGAACATGACTAGAAACACATTTCAATATTTGTTGTACAATACAATATATGTCCCAAAAGTAGGTTTGCTGTAAACATACCCATTGAGTTGTGTGTTCAGATTATTGTTACAAATATGGTGGGGCGGAGACAGAGATGTCAATTAACAACTATTATATCCTTACAGTATGAGGTCCTCAGACTTTTTTTTCCTCTTTATGTCTTTCAGGTACCATGTCTAGAGAGTGGCTGCCAGTGTATTCCCCCCAGGAAAATTATGTTATTATTAACTACCTGGTGCAGCACCACCAAACCCTCTTTGGCCGTACAGCCCATGATCTGCAGGAGAGGACTGCCCTGTGAAACGAGCTCGTCCACAGGGTAAACGATGTCAGCCTGCATAACCACAGTTATGAACAGGTCCAACATCACTGCACTGACCTCCTCAGCCATGCCCGTCAGCATGCTGCTGCAGTTAGGAGGGACCAGCTAGCCACGGGTGGGGTCATGCCATTCAGCCCCCCCAACACATGCTGAGGAGCTCCTTGCCAGCCTCGGGGCACCTGCCCCCCAGCAAATCCAAGAACCAGCTGATAGCATTGTGGAGGTGGGTGATACCCACCCAATGTACATGGAGCGTGCTGGTAAGGCCACAGGGCAGATCAGTAAACCACTGCTGCTTATCCATCTGCATCTGTAAAGTTACATCATGCATATGTGAGATAAAATATATATAGTCTGTTGCTGCAGTGTAGTAATAAACAGATGTACATAATCTGTAGTATTGTGGGTTTGTACTGTTGATGTGCTGAAATTCTGCTCCCACCCTGTATCAATGCCACAGGTGTGGCTACTGACATCTCATCTCTCCCACAACTATGTAGGTCCTTCTAGTATACCTCAGGGCAGCAGCCTGTAGCTGGTGAGTATGGTGTGTTTTGTTCAGGTTTACCAGTACACCAGCCATGTTATGGCCATGGTATTTGCCATGCACACATTTAACATACCCACTGATAATGCATGCTGTACATGTTCACTTATTGTTGCTGTGAACTGCACTGCATCACAGTGGTCACCATGGTGGCATATCTAAAGGGTATGTAAGAGTCCTGCAATATATCTAACAACCTGTCATTGCAAGATGTGTGCACAGAGATGAACATAATGGTGCGACAAATGGCCTACAGTAGGAACATGTCTGAAACATTACCCTTGTACAATGGCTACAACAGTGTATATACGACTATTACAATGGCAACTGTTATAGATCTGCACAACAGCATATCACAATACCACATTCCACAACCCTTACAACCTGTAATGTGATCCTAACAGGATCAATGAATGTGTAATATGGAATCCTATGTTAGGACAGCAAATATGAGGAATTCATACCTTAACAAACACTAGAAGCATATGTGTGCACACAGTTCAAATAACATATTGTGGAAGCAGCTATTGAGGTACTAACAGTATTGACTCTTCATGAGTATGCACCTTCCATCAAGTACAGGTCCTCGATGTCACACCAAGAAATGGTCTACTGTCCAAGACGTATGTCCATGACATTTGTTCACTCACCTGCAACAGACGCAGCCATGGCTTGTACACATCTTACAAACCATGGAATGGATCCCATATCCAACAGGTAGCACTCAGTAGTGGAAGATGTAAACTTACCTCACCATTGCATATTGCATGGCAAACAGTGAAGGCAGTCATGTATGTGACGAGGAAGTATGGGACAACATTAATGTAGAAAACACCCACACTGTGAAAGTAGCAGACTCCAAATCTGACTTCAGACCAGTGGCAAGTGGAGTACCACAGGGTTCAGTCCTGGGTCCTCTCCTGTTTAGTATCTACTTCTCTGAAGTACAGGCTAACCCAGAAGGTCTTTGGCTAATGAAGTTCACAGATGACTGAAACCTAGGAGCCATAATTGAAGCTCCTAACGATGTGGACATCCTACAAAATGGCCTCACTGAGACAGGTGCCTGGTGTCAAAGCCATGGCGTCAAGCTCAATGCCAAAAAGTGCATTGTCATCCCTTTTGGTAAAAACTCTGTACCCATGAACTACCACATAGGCGGTAGTCTACTTAACATCGAAAGTGTGATAAGAGACCTTGGGACATAGGTGGACAGTAGTCTCTCCTTTGATAATCACATCGCCACAGTAGTCAGGAAATCCTTCTATGTGGCACACTTCATCACAAAAGGTTTCTCATCCAGGAAAAAAGAGGTCATTGTTCCCCTCTACTCATTGCTCATTAGACCCATTATAGAATACAGCACCCCTTTTGGTATGTACCTCACAAGACATCAACAACTGGAAAGGCCACAGAAATACCTCACAAAGAGGATTACTGGCCTCAAACAAATGCCCTATGCAGACCATCTCAAATAACTCCAGCTTTACTCCATCTCATATAGCCTACTCAGAGGCGATCTATGCCTAACATACAAAGCTATGTCAAACCCAGAGCTGCTGGACATGCTCCACTTAAAGAAATCCCAGTCCCTCCGAGCTACACACTCTAGGGACCTAAACCTTGTCACCACAATAAACAGAACATGCTGGAGGGATAGATTCCTGTCCCAGAGACTTCCCATACTCTGGAACAAACTACCTATCTATATCAAACAAAGCTCCTCATTAGCACTCTTCAAGAAAAATCGTGATGACTGGATGGGAGATAGGAAATTCACCCCGGAGATCACTTCTGTGGCTCTGCTCGACAGGGCCACAGGAAAATAATTTTCTTGGGTGACGAAAGCCAGGGTACCTTTTTAGCTAGGCTTATATAGGATGTAGGGCCAATAGCATAGTACCTACCTATGAACCTATAAAATAAACAGATGGCCATTCAAGACAGATGACGACACATGTTGCAAGCTGGTCATTGACGCTGCCTAGAAGCATGCCACAACACTGAGGGAGTTGCAGGAATGTCTAGCAAGTACTGGCTGTGCAGTACCTGTGTCGTCAATCACCTGGACTCTGCATAAGTGTGGTCTATGGGTTACGGTAATCAGATGGGAACGTTGTTCCACAGGAAACATCATCCAGACCAGGGCTCTCTACAGGTAGCATATGCATAACATCAAAAGTCCCCCAAAGGCATGTGTTGCAATGTGTAATGGTGTACCAAGACCAAGTTCTTAACCTACAGACAGTATTAATAAAGATACACGTGCTGCACACACAACATCTAACTCCATCTCAACCCCACCATACCCATCTGTACCTTGCTGGTGCCAGTGTACACCTGTATGTTTGCCATTCATTAGTAGGGACTAGGCTGGTACACATGGTGTTCCGAATTTAGGACACTGCAAAATGACACTCATGTTGTCAAGTATCTGCAAAAAGTCTGAGGATGGGGAGGGGTGTCATCCTGAAACACAACAGTGAATCTGCACACAGTCAAGGTCATGAATTGAGACAGACATAACCCTGACTCAACAGCAATAGTGAAGGCACTGTGTGACCTCCAAGGCTGTGCACGAGTTGACCATGCAATCTGGCAGAGTTGGGGGACATTTGTAGGGCAGAGTGACCAAATACTGGCAAGTGCAGATGGGCCATGCTAGTATACCCCTTCCAGGAATATTGACTGCTGTAGTACACTTAACAGTTGATGCAACAAACCATCATGTTAAGGGTGTGCACACTTATGCACCCACATATTGCATGCATCTCAATCAGCATCTGCACAACTGACACATTTGTTTGATACTGCATATGATTGCACAGGTTATATGTCAAATATCAGGTTTGTGTAATGTTCACATATGCAGTACTGTGGCCCCATGGCATATCCTCTATAGGAAAATTATTAGTCAGTTGTTCTTGTAGCCTCTTTATTTCATCGGCTAGCTCTTTTTCTTGTGGTTTAAAAATTCTATAAGCAGATGCATATAATCATAGCTAAGCTGCAAATTTAAATTCTGCCATTTTTGAAGTAATTCAGGGTAGGTCTCACCATAAGTAGGCATATTTAATACTCTGAGACCTCTCTGCACTATTTTATATTTTAATGATGCTTCTAGATGTAACCTTTGCCACTGTAGCCTTTTAAAGCTATATAACTTATTCTCCAGATCTCTATACAGTTCAGTGAACTTCTTATGCGTATCATAGTCCACTTGTTCTCTTTCATTCACTGGAAAAATAGGGTTTAGCATCCAGGGGTCTCCTGGATTGAATAATGCTGTTTCCTTGAAACCTTTTTTTTTAAATCCAGACCACTGAAACATTAAGTAATATGGATTATTACATAAAATGTGTCTGTTATATGTATATATATGCCTACTTATGGTGAGACCTACCCTGAATTACTTCAAAAATGGCAAAATTTAAATTTGCAGCTTAGCTATGATTATATGCATCTGCTTATAGAATTTTTTAAACCACAAGAAAAAGAGCTAGCCGATGAAATAAAGAGGCTACAAGAACAACTGACTAATAATTTTCCTATAGAGGTACTAGGCAGTAAATTAGATGAACTTGCTGACAGTATACAGGGCTATGATAAGAGGTTGCAGAATACTAAAACTAAAAAATTGCAAAGGGACCTCAATGACTTTCAATGTAAAGAGATCTTTTCGTGGCCAAGAAGAACAGCTGTGAGTACAGAAAATGTAGAAAAAATGACTACAGTACAGATTTCTGAAAATTCAAATATGCATAGTACTGCCCCTTTAAATCAGAATCCCTGTGAGAACAGTGATGTCAGCACAGAGAGAGTATGTATAGAACCTCCCACATTTGAAAATGGTGGAATGGCAAAAGAAACTTTCCAAATGGCTTGCACTAACAGAAGGATGGATTCCAGTGTTAATTCTGATTCAGTAACTTTTTTGGAGCAAAAGGAAGCTACACAAACCTCAATCCTTCCATTTGTGTTAAAGAAGGCGCTGCCAATAAGGGACAGGTCGAGCAGCAGGAATCAAAGAGGGAGAACGCGATTACAGCAGAGAGAACGAGTGACTCCTGCATATATGAACACCAGGAGCAAGAACCAACAAAAAACTTGGTAATTAATACATCTAGCTTTTCTTTAACTGATGCACAAGCCTCGTTGTTAAATAGAGGCCTGAACTTTATTCCAGCACAGAAAACAGTATTAACTGATTTATTAAAAGAGCTGAAGTTATTTTCTCGTAACCTAACACTTAAAACCATGTTTAAAAGAAATGTATTTGATAATATGTTTAAACAACCTAGTGCCTTTGTACCCAAGATACATCCCACAGTTGAAACTTTCACTAATGTGTGTGAGCATGAAATTAGAGATGCATGCTAAAAATCTTCCACCTAGATTTTATAACTTGAGTAAATCAGAAACTGAAGCACTGTCAGAACTAAAGGATTCTCACAGCATTGAAATTAGGCCCACTGACAAAGGGGGCAGTGTAGTAGTAATGGATAAGGTTTTTTATTACAAAAAAATGATGGAACTTTTGAATGATACAGATACTTATGTTGAACTAAATGAGAGACAAGTACAAGGTATAATTGATAGGATATCTGTATATATTTTTGACTTATTGATTACTAATTATGTATCAGAGGAATTGTTTGACTACTTTCAGATAGAACATCCAACTATACCCATTATTTATGGTCTACCTAAAATTCACAAAGACATCACACAGCCCCCTATGAGACCTATTGTATCCAGTAAAGGATGGGCCACAGAAGCCATCTCAATTTATATTGAACAAAATTTACAAATAGTCCTAAAATCATGTAAGACTATACTAAGGGATACAAAGGCATTTCTATGACTGTTATATAATAAGACCAGGAATATTAATAGAAATCACATGTTTGTGACAATGGTTGTCACTTCACTGTTCACAGTGATACCGAATAAATGGGGTATTGAGAAAATACGTGATATTCTGACCTTGAAACAAGTTTTTCAAAGCACTAAGATTAATTTGATATGTGAGTTGCTTGATATTGTCCTAGAAAATAATGTCTTTATATTCAATGACAAGTTTTATCTACAGAAAGTTGGTGTAGCAATGGGCACGGCTTGTGCTAACAGCTACGCCAACTTAGCATTGGCTGCATGGGAAAAAGATCATGTATTAAGTGCTAGCAATAAATATGCTGGCAAAATTGTATGGTATATACGTTTTGTAGATGACGTCTTCCTGTTATGGGATGGTACTAGTGAAGAGTTGCAAGAGATGGTGGAGTACTTACATAGCACCACTGAATTTTTAAGATTCACTAGTCAACATTCCAGGGACTCTATTGAGTTCCTAGATGTTTTGGTTAAGAAGACAGCATTAGATGAACTTACAACAGGGATGTATAGAAAATCTACATGGAGAAATAGTATCTTACATAAGACTAGTATGCATCCAACATTTGTACACAAAAATGTAGTGAAAGGACAATATATGAGAATAAGCCACTTACATAATACAGATGAAGGCTTTGTGAAGACAATGACTATATTAGAGAAAGACTTCTTAAACAGAGGTTATAGTAAGAAAGACATAAATGAAAGCTCTAAATATACCATTGAAAATAGGGATGGGAGATGTAAACCGCTCTTCTCAAATACTATAGAAGATGTTAAAAGCAAGGAAGGTCATGATTTTAAAGTTAGATTCCCTATAACTTATTCAAGTGACATCAGAAGGTTCTGTAATATTTTTGAGAAGAATTGGAATGTTTTATTGTCAGATCCTGACTTGAGAGAAATGTTAGAAGATAGACCCAGCTTTTCTTTTAGAAATAAGAGGTCCTTAAAAAGGCAACTCTGTTATAAATCCAGAAACAATGAAAGAATCA
Organism: Protopterus annectens; assembly: GCF_019279795.1. Taxonomy (NCBI): domain Eukaryota; kingdom Metazoa; phylum Chordata; order Ceratodontiformes; family Protopteridae; genus Protopterus; species Protopterus annectens. The sequence goes on from NC_056729.1 coordinate 1,325,087,703, forward strand.
TCCTATCTGATAGGCAGGGGACTTTTCCTTGCAGAAATTGTACAGCATGTGACTATTTATATAATAAATCTACATATAAACATCCTATACTAGGATTCATAATTGATATAGATTTTTATGCTGACTGCAGAACACAAAATTTGGTTTATTTCAGCTTCTGTACTGTCTGTCATGCCTTTTATATAGGCAAAACCAATAGGTGTCTAAAGGAACGTATCCTTGAACACCTTAGAGATATAAGAAATAAAAAAGACACAAGTGCTTTAGCAAAACATGTGGAAGAAGAAGATAAGAAACATATTTTTAATTTCATGGTTTTAGAAATAATAAATAAAAGTAAGAGGGGAGGTGATATAAGGAATAAGGTTGAGGAAGCAGAACAAAGATGGATTTTACTACTTCAGGCAGATAGGTCTCCTGGATTGAATAATGCTGTTTCCTTGAAACCTTTTTTAAAATCCAGACCACTAAAACATTAAGTAATATGGATTATTACATAAAATGTGTCTGTTATATGTATATTTTATTTCATCTTATGCAGAATATAAGGCAAATTAATGTACTGATGTATGCAATTTTAATTAGTCTATGTCATAGTTCTATATGTGTTTTCATTGGTTGAACCATATTTTAAATACCAATGTTTTAACTATTTTTAGGAGTCTGAAGAAGCGATCAGCTGACTTAGATCGCGAAAGCGCTTACTCTTGTTTAATAAAGTGGTGTGAAACTGCAAGTGAACCGTTTCCTACCTTGACTACTACATCTCAGTTACAACTTTTGGTTTTATAAAGGACACTACTGTGAAGCTGCAAGTGATTTATTTCCTGACGTGGATTATTCCATTTTTATCTTCAACTGTGGTAACCATTGGTCTTTTCATTTTTTTCGCTTGAGGTGTATACCAGGCGTTTATCCAGCTTTTGTTTTCTTTCACATGTATCAGGCATTCACTATTGACATCTGTCCTCATATCATCCCAGGTATGTGTCGGACAAACACATAGGGGCTGTGAGCAGCAGAGCAAAAATGACTGACACGCATATACACATTCAGCATTGGGGTGTACACCTGTGAATTATGGTGCACAGTACATGCTAGGGTGCTGAACAGGTGCACAACAATACTGTGTACATGGGTGCAGTGTATTTCAGAGGAAGGGACATCACCTACTAACACAACTCATGGATCACAGAGATGTATAATGTTGGTAACAGGGATTGACTATAGCTGCATTGGCTGCTGTTGAGTGCCTTATGTCATGGATGTTGACAATTGGGTAATGAGAGGTCTGTGTGTAATATCTCTGTACAACCTCACCTGTAAGTGTGTGCATGTGTGTGTGTTTGTGTGTGTGTGTGTGTGTATGTGTGTGCGTGTGTGTGTGTATGTGTGTGCGTGTGTGTGTGTGTGTGTGTGTGTGTGTGTGTGTGTGTGTGTGTGTGTGTGTGTGTGTGTACAGTTAAGCAATGGCATACAGGTCTTAAAGTGCGCTTCTTATTTTCACCTCACAGGTGGCTAGGTGGGTCAGGGTTCCTCCTGCAGGCAAACTGATGTTAGTGTCCATACAGACTCTGACAATGATGATAGGTATGATGAGGCACAGGCAGGGTTGTCAGGGGTTTAAGCTGTGCCATCATTTGACATCCCACTGTTATCCACTCCATCCCCGCACACAGTCATATTGTCTATACATACCCCATCACCAGTGGCCATAGATGAGGGGCAGTTGTCGGGTGGTGGCATGGGACAGGACAGTGTGGTGACTATGGCAAGTGTGTCTGAACACAGCAGCCATAGCAGGATGACGTGCGAGGTACCACAAAGGCAGATGTACAGGGGTGCTCGTAGGAGGGCTGCTGGTTATCATGCCCCTGACAGAAGTGCCACAGCAGGTGTCACCAGACACATGTTTCAGGCTGTCATGGAGGCACAGGCATGTATGGAACATTATATCAGAAAGGGTCTGAGGCTCCAGAGGGCTACTCATTCTGCTGTTATTGACAACATCCGTGATCTTGCAGGTACCCACCGTTATTTTGCAGAGGTCCTAGATAGATGGCTGGGTGAGACAGTGGGAATCCTCGAACGTGAATTGTCTGTGCTTCAGTATATTGTGAGAGTAGTGCGACAGCCACGTGGACATAGGTCAGCAACACCAACAGGTGGAGGTTGACGTGGACGTGCAACAAGTCAGAGATGCTCCCATAGTGGAAGTACCAGCACCAGTACTGTAGGGAGGGCGCTGTCCAGACCACAACATAGCAGGCCATGTGCACGTGGCCCTGGCCAGTCCCAAGAAGGACCTGGATCCAGCAGACATTTGTCATCTTCAGGGGAGAGTACCATATTTGGCCTTGTACCTGGTAGTGCCCGTGGAACTCCTAGTAGCCACAGTTCTTGTGTCCATGGCCAGAGACGGTGAACTGCACATCCTGCCAGGTACTGTCTGAAGTTGTCCAACAAATCCCTGTAGAGGGCAGCCACATGGCAGAACTGTGTGCATGCATACACACACACATCACCAACACAGCTAGGGCAACCCCATACCTACACACACCACATCTGCACAGCCCAATTAATAATGAAACCCCCAACACACACACATACATGATGTCAACCAAACAGCTCAGGTCTCTGGCAAACCCACAACACACCCTGTGCATATGATGATGCCTGTGCCACATCCCTGTCATCCATAATATCGATGCAGGGACAGGCTAATATGGTTCAGATGCACAGGTTGAATGTACTAAGGTGTACCAATGTAATGCTGTGTAACATGTTTTTAGCACTAAAGTTAATGCTTACATGTCAGGATCTGTAGCTGTCCAGTCATGATGCATTATAGCTGTTATTAACACTGACTAACTGTGGTCTCCATAATGTATTCTGTTTGTGTTGTAGGTGTCTATGTGTCAGCAGGATGTTGATCTGCTGTTGTTTCCTACAAGGGGTATGGCACTGTAGTGACACCTTGACTGTGCCATATCCTGGGTAAAGATGTACACAAGTCACAGGTCTGTATAACAATTACTGCATGTGCCACATGGCTGATAGGTCTGATGGGTGTATAAAGGTGAGTGCATGGTGGCTGATGTCAGCAGCCCTTCTACAGTGGACAATGGTAAGTGTACTGGGTGGTACACACCACATGTATGTGTATAACACATAAACACATACACAAACAGAGGCTTTGGTGTTGATGCAATACACAGAGAATACTGTACACACAGATGTATGTACTTTTGCAGGATACCCATTTTAGCCTATGTAATTCCACCAAGACAGAATATGCACAACATCACAGCAGGAAATAATCAGTCTGCTAGTTTAATGTCATTGACAATGGTACTGGCAGGATATATGTCCCCTTCCCCAATGTAGTGCTATCCTTGACTTGGTTAACATAGGTGTGCTGGTGTGACTGGCACAGCCCTACCCTTTGGAGGGTGTGGGGTAGTGTAGAACCGCAGATAGTGTGATTGACAGGTACTTAACCTGTTAACATGAACTGTACAGTTATACAGCCGACTAATCAGGGTGATACACACAACAATAACCCCAATGATGGTGGCTGTGTCCACAACATCCACACCCAACTATATACACCAACCCCAGTATCACTGTACAGCTATACAGTGGGGAAAAGGGCATTTACACATCTACTGCTAGTTTTGATGGGATGAATTTCCATAAGATGATAATTTTGAAATGTTAGCATTTGCCAGTCAGTTCTCAGACAGATGACCTCCTGGGACATGTATTTCCTGCAAAGTGAAGTAGATCCCTTCACATACACACACACTTTTACTTGGTAACACTGAGAGTAGAACTCCTACCTAGGTACTTATTGCTACTAATGTCTGTGGCCTTAATTGCACACACCACACAGCTTTTAGGATGAGGTGTGTCCCAGGTTACTTGCTAAGTGAGGAACATCACCAGGCCTTGTACAGTATGGTAATGGGGGACGTACTGGTTGTTTATGAACAATACATAGTGTGACATACTGTCATATACACATTGACAAACACATAACAGTCATAGACACATCTGAGAGACATGGGTTTATCAGTGCTAACTACCTTGTCAGTGAGTCCCCTCTGTTACAGATAATTTGCACACAGCATATGCATCATTGGGCTGGATAGTGTAATCAGTTATCTGTATGGTTGATGGTGACAGTGGTCCCCATACAGTGGACCTTGGGACATGTACTTGGGATACCATGGTGTAAAGACAGTATACCCAGCACCCACACCCCACATTGGATATTTTACTCACTGAAACCCATGATAATACTCTGACATATCCACAATCACACATTGACCAGGACTGCAATACAACCCCTTGACTATCTCAAGAGTGCTACTACAGGGATATGCATCTATTGCACATGCCAAAGGGATAGTAGGGTGATGGTTTGTCATGGCCCTCCTATGGTCAGCAACATCAGTATCCCTTATACTGTATGGCAAGGTGTATTTTATTAGGAGAATGTGGCCTCAGAATGCTGTATCCTACAAATATACACACATGCACATATACACACACTTGCCAGGACTCAGAGGGCAACCCATGCCTATCTACCCATTTGTACAACAATGTTGTGCTAGTACTGCAAGCTCCAGGTAGCCCATAGGGTGAAGAGTGTAACAAGGTACATGTAATGTCCATTACAGCAGCAGCCATTCTAACTATGGCAATGGGGGTTGTAGTGGGTGAGAAGGCCCTCAGGGTATTATCAACTACAGGTTTACAAACACCCAGACACTGTTATTCTCAGTAATGCACACTGACACATTTGTCAATACTGGGGTCCATAGGTGCAGGTGTTCCTAGGTGTGTACAAGGATATCGTCCATGGAGAGATGAGAAGAGTAGGGAATGTCAGTATAGTGGTATCATGCCACCTGCCATTTGTCAGCAGGCCATCTATTAACTGATGCCATGTGAGTGAGCCTCAGGGTGAGAGTTAAATGAATCATCTAGTTGCCTCTTGCAGAGGGGCAGTGAGGTGCTCCAATTTACATTTATGCAACATATATTACATAACATTTTCAGTGTCTGTCTTGGAGACCTGTACCCAAGCATGTTCTGTTGACTGTGGTTGTGTAGTTGAGGTATTCATGGCATGTGATGCATACAGGGTGGGGTTTCCTAGCTGTGAAATTCATAACACAGCTGGGCAGACATGTCAGTGTCAGTCAAGCATAGATTGCCTCTAAGCAGCCAAGATGGATACCTGACATCTGCACATCTGTACAGAGGACAGACATCAGCTAGCCAACTGGTTATGCATTAGGCTGAATGTTTTGACAGATAGATGTCTCACACTGATAGGTATGCCATTACTACCTGACAGCAGCCCTCAATGACATGTCCTATACACACAGTAGTGTACAGTTAATATCCACATGTCCGATCAATATCCAGTAGCAAATACTTAATGACACACAGCTCACACACCAAGAACATGATAGTTAGGACTCAAGAGTCCATATTTGCATGCAGGGGTGTTTGGTTCCAGTAATACAATCTGCAATCTACTCTTACTTGGGAAAGCACTGTTAACAGTAGTAACGTAATGCTACAATACATGCAAGTGTGACTGCATATAACCTGGGATACTACCCATGTTTGAAACACATACAAAAGGAAATTATTTTTGCACTAGCCATATTTACTCAGTTGTCCCAGTCAGTATACTCACACCCCTTGCTACTGTGATGACAGCACTTAGAAGCATATTATGTACATGGAAGTGAATAAACTTATTAAAGATGTCATTACCATGCTATTTCATCAGACTGGAATGTAATCACAGGTTATCAGGGCTGAGCCATGCTTAGCAGGTGTAAGCATTGCTTAAATGCAAATGCTAAGCAGGTTTGCATACTAAGTAAAGCCTACACGGTGTAAGCGCCTATTAGTTTAACCGTATGTTGGCAGATCTTACCATTGTGCAAACCCACGCAAACCCACTTAAAGATGCTTTAAAGTGCCTTAACCACTCTGTATCCAACAGTTCTTGTTCTGCCTAGCAACAAAATAAACAGCCCTTGCAGGTCTTGAACCCTGAACACTATAGTCACAGCAATTAATCACTAACCCATCAAAGATTTGAAGACGTTTGTTGTTTTTCCAATATATCTGTCAGTACACATACTGAACCGTAGTGAACAATTGCTTTGACTTCTATAATTGTGTAGTACTTGTTAGTGAAAATATTGTTGAATTAGTATGTTGTTATATCTATATAAACACATATCAGATAAATATGGTGGGATACGTCTGGGAAGGTAAATACAACACTCATGTTTACACATAACAAGGATATGGATATATATATATATATATATATATATATATATATATATATATATATATATATATATACATATGTAGATATATATATATATATATATATATATATATATATATATATATATATGTATATATATATATATATATATATGTGTGTATATATATATATATATATATATATATATATATATGTATATGTATATGTATATGTATATATATATATATATATATGTATGTATATATATATAGATATATATATATATATATATATATATATATACATATATATATATATATATATATATATATATATATATATAGATATATATATATATATATATATATATATATATATATATATATATGTAGATATATGTAGATATATGTATACATGTCCATACACATATATATTTGTATATGTACTTATATACATCTGTATATTACTATATATGTATATATATATATATATATATATATTCACATATAGATCTATCTGTGTATATATCTATATATATATATATATATATATATATATATATATATATGATGTCAGTAAATAATGATGTACTGAACATGTGCACCTCTTACTGCATGGCATATATACAAAGGGTGACAGACTTGAGGTTGGAGGCACAAACACAGGGCCAATATTGACATGTTGCTGTGATACACTTGTACATTTACTGGTGTAACAGGGTTTGTTGTGACATATATCTTCTGAGGGATATGAAGTCAGTAACTCACATGGATGTCATCATGTACTGACTGCAATCATCAGAGTATGCTACTACATTTCTAAATATAGGAAATTTGTGAGTAGCACAACACATGTAAGACTCCAAACTCTGGCCAATCTGCAGATAGCCCTACAGGTGAGAATTTCATCAACCACATAACACCATCATGCCAAATATTATATCATGTAGAACAGCCATATCCACACAAATCCTGTTAAACCAACATTACTTCAAATGTAGTAGAGCAATACTTACATTCTGTCCCCATGTCTGGAACATCCCCTTCCTATTTGTTGGCCTGTCTCCACAGTGTATGTTGTAAGAGGTATATCCAACTACCCGCTGTGATGCTGTTTGTCAAACACCTACATGAAGTCCTGCTCACAGTGAAGGAAAAGAGCCAACACCCACATGAAATACTTAGTCATAGGAGTATGTTTCCATGCAATTGGCTATAGGAATGATACCACAGCTGTTCCACATGCAATTAGCAAGTGGGGTTCTGCAATTCATGCACAGGCCATCAGCTGATCATGAGCATCACTTACTAAACTCAAACTGCTGCCTAAGCAAAGCAGATGTACCTTTCTACATCCACCAGATATGGAGTGAGAGAGAGAGAGAGAGAAAGACAGAGACAAAGTAAGAAAGGAAGGGAGTAGGAGAGTAAGAGCCAAGTGTGTTTGTGTATGATCCATGGGTGGAGAGTGGTATCTGGGTATTATGATGGTTGCCTATATTGTGTACTAATCCATAGTATCATATGGTAATTGCATTTGGCTGTATACATTTATGGTTGAGGATTGTCTGCAACAATCTCTACAATGTTTGGAAAATGGCCTTGTAATGTCGACAGTGGGACATGTAGCTCCTCAGTATAGTGATGTAGCAAAACCCACACTGCAATGGATCCTGTCATTACACAATCACCCCAACACCCACACAGGACACTGATGACACACACACACTAACCAATAATGAGTTTCAACCCCCTACCTGACTATGTATTGCTATTACATTATTATACAGTTATTGCACATGCCAAGGGGCTTACATGTTGGAGAGCTGTCCAAAGGTATCTTTGAAGGTGAGTGACATCAGCAACAGTGATAAAGTAGGGATAAGGGAAGTGTAGTACATGTGACTGTCCACAAAAGCAGGTGTCAAGGAAGGCACACCCACACTCTCTCAGGTAATCACACACATCATCACAGTTGGTAGGGTCAGGATTAGAACTTCGACCTAACTAGTTTCCTACATTACAGTAGTATGCAGTTATTACATGTGCCACAGAGCTTTTTAGGCTATGTGGACAAATGGTTATTTCAAGGTGACTGACATCAGCAGGCATGCTACAGTATGGCAATGGGAGGTAGAGTGAGTGTGAATGGCTTCAAAATTATTAATCTACACACACCACACACACACACACACACACACACACACACACACACACACACACACACATCTGCCAGTTCTGCAATGCATGGGTTCATTGCTTCACAGGTGTGTAGTTGTTGACTGCGCCTGAAGGCTGTACAAGGCTAGGCAAAGGAAATACCTTGGCATCAGGGCACATGACAATGGTCTCCATTGTGGCTCAGGGGTGAAGTTTCTGGATTGGCCCTCACAGGTGGGTATTGTATTCACCATCTACTCATTTGGGTCACTATTGTGGGTGGCCAGTGCTGTGCAATGCCTGCCATGTATGTGATCTATATTCCATAACATGGACAGTGTCTGGGTTATGCACATGTCCCACATGCATGTCCTGTGATATGTGGAAGTGTACTTGAGGTCTCTGGGGCATGTTCTGTGGACAGATTGTTATCATCTGATGTGGCATTCCTGATCTCATTTGTTGAGACCTAGCTATGGAACTGAGGTCATGCCTGCACCTACATTGACAGCATGATACAGGTATTCAGTGGAGTTAGTGGCATGTGTCCATACAGGGCATGTGTATAAGGCATTGTATTCTCGTTGTGGGTTACATTTGCAGACTATACAGATGTTGCAGGCATCCAGTGGGAAACATAGCAAAGGACCACTGTAAGCATTTATTTGCCTATTGTAGGGATGGAACAGGGTTCGATGTCCTTTTACTTGCTGGATAACACACACTCAGTCGGGTAATGTTACACATCACAGTACATTCTGATGTCAGTGCCAGTATTGTTGTCAACCAGCATGTAGTCCACTGCAATCACACCATGGTTACTATATGTGAGCAATATGCAGAGAACTACCAATATAGTGGATGCTGCCTAGCCAAGTGTGTTTGTGTATGAGACATGGGTGGAGAGTGTTCTCTGAGTAATACAAGGGTTGCCTATATTGTTCACCAATCAATAATGTCACATGTAGGGGTATGGATTGCCCACACCAGCCTCTCTGCTGTTTGACATCTCTTGTCCTTGTAAGGTGGACATTGTGACATATAGTAGGTCCTAAATGTAATAATTTAGCAGAACCCACCCCACAATGCATCCTGTCATTACACAATCACAGCAACCTCCATACAGGATACTGATTACAAACACACACACACACACACACACACACACACACACACACACACACACTTTCCAGTACTGAGATTCAAACCCCTACCTAGCTATGTATTGCTAATGCAGTGTACCACATTTATCACACGCGCCACTGAGCTTATTGGATGGGTGCTGTCCCAAGGTACTTCTAAAGTGAGGAACATCACCAGTCCTTCTAAATACTGGCATTGGATGATGTAGTGGGTGAGAGATCCCAAAAATAATTCTACCTTAATCACACATTTACATTTGCCAGGGGTGAGGTTCAAACCTTTATCTAACAACCTTTACAGACCATTACGTTACACATTTACCACATGTACCACTGACCTGACATGGTTTAGGCTTCAAAACAGATACTTGTAAGATGGATGATATCTGCAGAACTGCTTAAGTCAGGCTCTGAGATGTGTACTGGCTGTAAATGGGGCCAAAATCTTTGGAGTAAACAAACACTTGGCACAGATGAGATTCAAACCCATAGCTGTGTAGTCACTAATACTGCATTGTTCCACATTTATGGCATGCACCACAGAGCTTATAGGGCTAGACCTTCTCCAAAGTTGTATTTCAAGGTAGATGACTGACTGTGAATGGCCTCAAAGTCATTGATCCCCCCCCCCACACACACACACACACACACACACAGTTTCCATGTCTGAGATTAGAACTCCTACCTAACTAGTACATCACACTATAGCATTATGCAGTTATTGCCCATGCCACGGAGCTTATAGGGCTGCATATTGTCCCAAGAGGTATTGCAAGGTGAATGACATCAGCAGGCTTGCTAAAGTAGGGCAATGGTAGGTGTAGTGACTGTGAATGGCCTCAAAATCATTGATCCATACCACACACATAGCTTCACAGTTGCCAAGTCTAGGATTAGAACTCCTACTTAACTAGTATGTTACACTATAGCATTATGCAGTTATTGTATGCGCCACAGAGCTTATAGAGTTAGCCCTTGTCCAAAGGTGTAGTTCAAGGTGAATAACATCAGCATGCTTGCTAAAGTAGGACAATGGGAGGTCTAGTGTCTGTGAATTGCATCAAAATCATTGATCTCTACAAACACGCACACACAGCTGCCATTTTTGGGATTAGAACTCTTACCTAACTAGTATATCACGCTATTGCATTATGCAGTTATTACATGCCCCGCAAAGCTTATAGGGATGATCTTTGTCCAAAGGGGTATTTCAAGGTGACTGACATCAGCAGGCTTGCTAAACTAGGGCAATGGGGAGTGCGGTGTGTGTGAATGGGCCATAAACCATTCCTCTGGAAATACACACACAACACTCAGTCACACACAACTTTACATTTGACAGGACTAGGTATACGACTGCTAGATGAATAATGAATTATACTGTCATGTTGCACAGTTATCACAAGCACCACAGACACTATAGTGCTGAGGGCTACCAGATGCAAATGTCTACAATGATAGACATCAGCACATCATGTGATATTGGCCAATTGGATGTGTGGTGGGTGGGATAGGCCTTATAATGGGAAGCTCTTTGTCACTGTCTGTCTCTCTCTTCCCCACATCTCTGTCTCTGTATGTTTGACCTATTATAGTGTGTTGTCCTTGGATATATGTGTGTATTCCTATCCGATGTGTGTGCAAAGCATGAATAGTGTGCAATGTGATGTGTGTGCACAGAAATCTGCGACTGACATATATGTATAGTCCACTGTTGTTGTCAGACATGGGCTTAATTTCTCTAAGTGTGGGAGCAAGCCCAGTTATACCTTCTGTATTGAATGTGTGAATCCATTACAGGTTGGTTGTACTCCAGTGCAGGAATTTGTGTTCTACTCCTACAGCTAGCAACCTGTTTCTGCAGGATATCTGTAGATAGGTTGACAATATGGAGTCGCAATGGGCAAAGGATAGTGGGATACTGTAACTAATTGCGTCTGTGCTGCTTGTGCTACATGGTTTTGGTGTTAGCAGAGATATTCAGAAATATGTATTGTTTTACACTGTGATGTCATCAACTACTGACAGATATACGTATTTGCTCACAGTAATTTCCTGGGAAATACAAGATGAATGAAGCTGTGTCCAGTATTGTGGTCTGCAGCCTACATATTCTTGCACACTCATGCCATTCTGGAGGGGGAGCTACAGACACTTGCTGATGGGTCTGTGTAAATGGTCCAGCACCTTGGTACTGTGGTGGCAGGGCATCCCCTGCTTGTACATCTATCGATCTGACAGAATTGCCATATCCTGCTGTGGCCATACCTCTCAGCTGTACAGATTCACACAGGTTACCCAGAGGCAGGGCTCATATATCTGGTCAGTTCCCTTTCACATTGTAGTTTACAAGCAGGCTTTTAGCCACCCATTACTGGGTTTGCAGGCAGGGATAGTATGGCCACACATCAGAGTTTCAGACTTTACACACTCCAGGGCATTCATACTACTGCACCCCCCCCCCTGTTATTCTATCCTTTTCCTAACATTATGCGAGCGATATCTGATAAGTATCCTTATAGTTATCCCTTCATCCCAGCAGTATTTACGGGTTGGTCCACAGTTCATGCAGTAAGACATGGTGGGCATGCTACTGGGATTTTTCGACATGGCCTTGCATTTGTGTTCTGTGGACTGTGTTATGTTGCTATTTGGGTCTCCATGAGATAACATACATTGGCAGTGTGGGTGAGACACAGGCCTTTGACAGAGTACTGTAGGGCATTTAGTAGTGATGCAGGCCATCTGTAGCAGACAAGTGCATTCTGTCACTCCTATAGTCCCAGGCTGCAAGCCACTGGATTCCCCTGGGGTGACAGGGTAGGTGTGTGAGGTGTTAATGGCAATAGTGCCTGCCCTTATTAATCCATTGGTGTGAATGCTGGTAGAGTGCTGCTTACAGCTAGAGACACACCTGCATGGGGCACCTCTTCAGCATGCTGCATTCTGTGGGTATTCCCATACAGAAGTGGGGTGTCATACTGTACTCATTCCCAACAGCAGGGATATGACCTGTTATCAACCTGTGGCTGATGGTGGGGTGAGCTGAGTGCATGTGGGCTATGGAAGATTCTTGCAGCTGACTCACAGATATACCTGGGACATTCTCCTTATGCTGGCTTGTGCAGGGACATCAGCAGTTTCTCATTACTTCATAACTGTGCCTTTTGTGGTCTGCCAGTGATTGGCCAGACTATATCAGTATTCCATACTACATATACAAGTAATGTGTTGCTAACCTGTATGTACAATTCCAAAGGCATGTGCATTTGACAGTTACATTTTATATACTCTGTCTAGGGTACTTCCACCTGTGTACTGCGTGTATGTCTGGGCTCACATTCATGGCATGTCCATCTTTCAGATGGTGACAGATACTACATCCAAACAATGAGTATGGATGACTGCTGGATTAGGTCTTGCTCTGATGCATTGTGTTTGGCAATACAGTTGTCAGAACATGGCCCTGCCATCATTACTGGCCATAGGCCACCAGGACATAACCCTCCATGCCTACATGCTGACCACTTCCACATATTGTACAATGACTCTGTCATTGTCCATGCTGGAGTGAATGACTTGAGACGTACCTCTCTGGACTACATGAAAAGAGACATGGAAGAGCTCTCAGATCATGTGACCCAGGCAGGTATGACCCTAGCCCTGAGCAGCATCCTGCCTTCGGCCAGAATGATACCACAGTATAAGGACAAAATGATTGACTTCAACAATTGGCTAAGCTTCTGGTGTCATTCAAAGGGGATCCACTATCTCTCTGCCTGGGAATACATGATCAACAAACCACGATGCTTTGCCAGAGATGGTCTGCACCTGTCACCCCTGGGATTCAGGTTACTGGCTAAAGCTCTTGCCACCCCTATAGTGCCTTTTTTAGGCAAGGTTCAAAGGACAAAACCACCACCGTAACAGATACAAGCATGCAAAATCTGAAGGTAATGCTACTCAATGCTAGAAGTCTAAACCTCAAAATGCACTCTCTCGAGGTACTCCTAAAAATGGAGAATATCGATATCTGTGCAGTAACTGAGACTTGGTTCAAGGCTCCAGAGAGCACCCCTGCAATACCAGGCTACAACTCTTACCACACTTTTCGGCCACAAAACCAAGACCGAAACACTAAAGGTGGAGGAGTGTCCATATTCACCAAGGATATTCACACCTCCAGGCTAGTTGCCCAACACAATGCATCTGAAATTCTCCAGGTGCAACTAACACTAGGTAAGACTGCAGTCCAAATTGCAGCTTGCTATAGATCCCCACCATGCCCCAAGATTCTCACTACACCTTTCTAAACATACTGGAAAATATTAAGATACAACCAAACACCCTAATACTGGGTGATTTCAACTACCCTGCCAATAACTGGTAAAACTACTCGGGTACCAACTCCTTTTCCCAATGGTTCTTGGAATTCATAAATTCCAACCCCCTTGATCAACTAATCCATTGTCCCACCAGGGGCTCCAATATCCTAGACCTGGTCATTACCAACACGGGAGATAGATGGTCCACACCAGTGGTCACCCCCTCATTGGTCAGGTCTGACCACAAGCAAATCACTCTTGACATCCACGTCCCACCCCCACCCCCCAATAAGGAAACCTCCTTAAAAAACTTCTCCAAAGTGTCTTCATGCTACTGAAGTCAGAAGTGACAAACTTCATGACACCCATGCAGACGGGATCTGAAAGATTGACTGCAGAATCCTACACTAAGGCACTGAATGAGCACATCCACTTTTGCATGAATCGTGCCATCCCAAATAGAACCAAGATGCTCTCCTCCAAAAAAAGGAAGCCAATCTGGTGGTCCCCTGCTATAAACAAACGATACAACAGAAGGAAGAAACTGTTGCAGAAAAGAGGAAAATCCCAGGATGCAAAAAACTCCCTCACCAGCCTCAGTAAGAAGCTGAGATCCCTCATAAAATCCTCAAAAGCTAGTTACGAAAATAAAATTGCCAAAGATTCCAAAGACAACCACAAGGCATTCTATAGTTATGTCAAGAATCTAAATGGCAATGCTCAGATCTGCTCTGAGCTTCAACAGAATGGCATTAAATATACTGATCCCATGGATATTGCCAATATCCTGGCAGATCGATTTAGTGCCAACTTCACCCCCCTCTCACCCCCTAAAGGGGCCATCTCAATACCAAAAGATTGCCAAATTCCGGTAATCACAGCCACACAGGTAGAAACCACACTCTCCAAAGCTAAGAATACAGCATCCATGGGACCAGATGACATCCCAGGCTGTGTACTAAATGAACTACAAAATGAACTGACACCTCACCTAAGTGTCATGTTTAATCATAGCCTCACCTCAGGCTTCATGCCCACTGAGTGGTGCACAGCTACAGTTATCCCACTCCACAAGGGGGGATCCATCTTGGATCCCAGGAACTACCATCCCATCAGTCTGATGAGCCTGATCTGCAAGGGCATGGAACACATTATCATAGAACTTATAAACAAAGACATTGGCAACCTTCAAACACTGGACCCCACCCAGTTTGGGTTTGTGAAGGGCCGATTTTGTCTCCTGAACATGACTGACTTCTTCGAATCAGTCTCCAGAGCTGTGGATGAGGGTAAGGTGGTCCACACAGCCTATCTGGACCTTGCCAAGGCCTTCGACACCATCCCTCACTCTGGAAAATTACTAAACTGGGCATAAATCCCTGCATCACTTGATAGGTTGCCAACTGGCTTAATGACAGAACCCACACTGTAAAAGTAGCTGGCTCCAAATCCAGCTCCAGACAAGTGACAAGTAGAGTACCTCAGGGTTCAGACCTGGGTCCACTCTTGTTTGGCATCTACTTCTCTGAAGTACAGGCCAACACTAAGGGACTCTGGCTAACAAAGTTTGCAGATGACTGCAAACTGGGAGCCATTATTGAATCCCCAAATGATGTGGATATTCTACAAAAGGGCCTTACAGAAACAGATGCCTGGTGCCAGTCATGGGCTCAAGCTTAATGCCAAGAAATGTATAGTTATCCCCTTTGGAAAAAAACATGTACCCATGAATTACCACATACGTGGCAGTACACTAAACATCGGAAGTGTGATGAGAGACTTATGGATACAGGTGGACAGTGGTCTCACTTTCGATAACCACATCACCACAACAGTCAGGAAATCCTTCTATGTGGCACACCTCATTGCTAAGGGCTTTTCATCCAGAAAAAAAGAGGTCATTGTCCCACTGTACTCATCCCTCATTAAACCCATTATAGAGTATAATGCCCCGTTTAGTATGTACCTCACAAGATATCTGCAACAGCTGGAAAGGCCACAGAAATACCTCACTAAAAGAATTACAGGCCTAAAGCAGATGCCATATGCTGACCGTCTAAAAAAACTCCAACTATATTCTGTGGTATATCGTCTATTCAGAGGTGATCTCTGCTTAACATATAAGGCCATGTCAAACCCTGAGCTGTTGGACATGCTCCACTTAAAGAAATCGCAATCCCTCAGAGCCACATGCTCCAGGGATCTAAACCTTGTCATCACAATGGACAAAACATGCTGGAGGGATAGGTTCCTGACCCAGAGACTCCCCATACTCTGGAATAGACTGCCCATACATGTCAAGCAGAGCGCCTCCTTGGCCCTCTTCAAAAGGAACCTTGATGATTGGATGGGAGATAGGAAATTCACCCCAGGGATCATGTCAGTTGCCCTGCTAGACAGGGGTCCAGAGAAGTAAATATTGTGGGAAGAAATATCCAGGGAATTGTTATGGCTAGGCTTGTATAGGCCCTAGGGCCGATAGCCTAGTACCAGCCTATGAACCTATGAACACAACAACCTAACACAAAAGAGCCCTGCATATTGTACACATGCAACAATCTATCCTGCTAATTTAGCCAGCTCAGGTAATCCGTGCTCCACTGTTACTAAACCCACACATACATATTACTAAATTTCTATGTAGGATTGTGGGGGAGGCACACCTGACAATTGTAAACATTTGCTATGACTGTACTGGTATTTCAGGTACTCTGTTGACTTCCATTTCATTATGTATTCTGACCTATCATGCAGAATAGAGGCATATCAGTGGAGTACAAATCTTAGGTTTTATTGACCTATATTTCAGTTTCAGACTTCTGACCCTTCAGAACTAACATCCAACTGCCTGGCCTGTTGTAGTCTGTCTGTGTAGGTCTGCAGGACGGCTGTTCTCCATTGCCATCAATTGGAGGCCTTAGCACAGCCTTTCTTTGTGGTCATCTACATCTGTCCTGCTGGCTGAGGCTGTTGTTGGGTATGTGAGCCTCACTGTCATGCATGTGTGTGTCCTAAGGACACACATTTGGCCCACCACATGTCCTGCACTGGGATTTGTCACCTTGTCTAGTACTGCCTACTTTCTTAACACCAGTATTTGTTATGAATTTCATTCTGCCCATATAGGTGTCTACTGTCTGATGCCATCCCAGTCAGCCACCCGATTCCCTTGCATGCTCGCATCCATACCATAGATACTAGTAGCAGAACATACTACTCCATTCAGCAACTGATAGGGAGAGTGACTTACTTTGTGGCTGTGCCAGTATTGAGGATGGTGCTGGAGGGCTGACTGTGTTGGATGCACATAGTACACTCCCTATACATGGTAAAGCACAGGTAGTGTCATGTTTGGCATCCATTTTACTGTATGTGTGAGTCAGAGAGAGGTGTCATTCCCTGGGTTCCTACTGCGTCAGTGTATCTGCTATGCGTTGCCTCTTTGCCAAACCCTGGGCATACTGGGCACGCCTCCTTCTGCCTACAGGGCCAGGCTCAGATTGTTCCTCCTCTGAATCACTTTGTGCCTTTGCTGGTCTTGGCAATGGTGGGGGGCTGTGTGGCCCTGCCCCGTGCTGTTCCTGCTGCAGCTGTTTCCGCAGGATCTTATTGTGTAGCATGGTACATACAATGAACATTTGTGTACATGTGGCTGAAGAGTATTGCAAGGCTTCACGGGATATGTCCAGGCACTGGAACCATGACTTGACAATCCCAAACACATGCTCTATTATGATTCTGGTTTGTGAGTGTGCCTCATTATGGAGTTCTTGTTCAGGTGTGTGTGCATTTCTGATCGATGTCATCAGCCACAGCTCCAGCGCATAATCAGCATCTCCCACTAGGTGGCCATATGAGATGTCCCCACTGGCAAATCTCTGGTACAGCTGCGTCATATGCCAGATGTGGGAGTCGTGATAGCTTCCATGGCTGCCAGCACACACATTCATTATAATACCCTGGGCATCACACATGATCTGACAGTTGATGGAGGGAAAGCCCTTGCGCTTTATGTAGACCCTACCCCGCTCGCTGAGTGGTGATTTGATGTGTATGTGCATGCAGTCTGTAGCACCCACTATCTCTGGGTATTCTGCTATTTGGTGGGAGAAACATATATTGCTGGTCAACACCTCACAGGCGTTGTGGAAATATATGTGCTCACCTGCATGTGCTGACATGTCCAGGAACTGGTGGAGTACCCTGGATGCTGATGCCTGTGAGATCCCCATGATATCCGCAGTTGGTCTTTGGAAGGTACCTGTGGCTAGCCTACACATTTCTTGGTATCCACTGGGATGGGTTCCCCTCTGTTGGTTCTGTGTGTGAGGCGTGGCCGGCACAGCTCAACAATTTGTTGTAGAGGGTTCCTGTCCACCCTATAGCACTCCACTATCTCCAGCTCATGTAGCCCTTGGTAGGTTACCCTGGGTCTGTACACTCTTCTCCTTCTCCTCACTGTGGGTTGGTCATCAGCATTCTCATCCTCACCACCCCCAGCCTCTTCCACATATTGATTTATGAGAGCGACAGCAGCCCCTATCATTTTGTTGCTTTTGTTAGGTAAAATTTCCCTGTTTGTGTACACCGGTGGTATAGAGTTTATGGGAAAAAACAGAGTGAAAGGTGTTTGCATAGTTTATAGTAGTGTTCTGGGCTGGGCTGCTGCCTGTGTAATTGTCTGATTCTGATACATTTCACCTGCCAGCCATGCTAGTTCTTCTTGATTACCTTCCTACTGCTGTTTTCCCTACCCATTGCCTTCCTGTTTAAGCCCCGAGGCGTGCTGTGCAAACCCAGTGCTCAGATGTGAATGGAGCTGCTATTTCCTGTTTTTTTTTTTTTTTAAACTCGGTGCATGGCGTGCACCCCTGTTTAGGCAATGTAAATATTGCTAGGCAGCTTCAGACACACACCCTTCCTTAGCTGTGCTTAGGTAGGGCAAACATGGGCCACTGTGCTCCAATAAGCTTACAGCAGTCATGACACTCCCCCTCATGAGGTCATCTAGCTCTTAGGCTTAGACCATGGTGTTATTGCACCTACACTGTTGGCTGCAAGCTAGCACTGAGGGGAAATATGTGATTCAGTAACATTCCCCTCATTTGCATAGAACTGACTGCTAATGCATGGTTACAAAACCGACACTCAGCCTTCCCACTTAGCAGCCACTACTCCATGGTCTTGTTGTGTTATGCATGCCATTGACTATTATGGCAAATTGATAATTTTGGTTTAAAAGCTTATTCCCAGCTTTTTTTCTTATTTTCGGGCCGATCCCATTTGCGCACCGCTCCCTTACGCTTAAACGGCCAAAATCAGCCCCCAAAAAAGTTATTTTTTATAATTTTGAAACTATTTTCATGCCTATGGCCATATATTTGGCCATTGGCATGCCTAACCCTTATAATACATGCTTTTTTATGAGCTGTCATGCCTCCGTTTTGTAGTTTGCAGAAATTTATTCAGCTACTGGCTGAATACATTTCTGCAGTCTACACTATTCCTGCACGGACGCCTGCCTGCTTCCTGGATCTCTAATTCACCTCATTTGCATGGTTTTCACCAGCAAATGAGGGAATTAGCTTACAGGGACTGTGTCCATGCAGGAATAGTTCAGGAGAGCTTGTGCACAACCTGGGAGCTCATTCCTGGATCGCACGTCAGCCATATTGCCTGCAGCAGCTCTTGCACTATTCCTGCACACCGTGCAGAGATTGTGGGATCCTTGGGAGTGTTTTATACCATAGCATTTCTATCAGTAAGCAGTAGGCTGAACAAACTGGAAAGGACTACAGTATTAGTAGAAATAAATTATAAATACATCATGGTCATATAGGCAGCAAGGCAAGAAGCAGAGTTAATATAATGTCAAAAAATAAATATTAAAATAGGCGCGCGTGCGCGCGCGCGTGTGTGTGTGTGTGTGTGTGTGTGTGTGTGTGTGTGTGTGTGTGTGTGTGTGTGTGTGTGTGTGTGTCTCTCCCTTCCCTTCTCTCTCTGTCTCATACATGTATAAAAAAAATTTGAAATGCATTTAAATGTTGTTTCAAAACTAGCCTAACTACCTGAATACCAGTTAGCTGATACGATCACAAATGTCTTGGAAATATTATTGGTGACCCAACTGCATCTTGTTCTTCTGATCCGTGCAGACTTTGATAGACACATTTTTATTTATTCAAAGTTCTTTTCTGTTAATTGTCTTTGGCAATCACATGGTACATCAGAGGGGAAGTAGGTCAGGGGTTTAAAAGGCTTATTATCCAGTCACAATAGAATAAGCATTTGCAGTAGCATAGTCATGTGGGTGGTGACACCTTCAGTGACAAGAAGCACATAATTCTGAAGATGTAGTTAACAAGTAATGAGCTAATTTGTGACTGCATTTGCAACAGCTGTGCCTCTCAGAAATCTTTTACTGTGTTATATAACCTAACTCTATAAAATGTTGCCTGATAGCAAAAGCCATTCAGGATAGGTGGGGGAGTAGACAGAGAGAAAAAGAGATATTAAGGCTATAAACTTTTTTTTTTTTAATTTTCTGCATTTACTGGAAAGGCATGACAATGAACAATGGATAAACTATTTTTCTTCATTCATCTGTAACAATTGCTTTTTAAATTGAAATCCTAACAAAGCAATTGCTAGGCAGTACATGTTTAGCAAGTGGTAATAGTAGCACTGCCAGCAAGAATGACTTTATAAAACAAGTAAAGACTAATCATCAGGTAAGGCTGGTTGAAATTATATTTATCATGTTTTGCAATGCTGACTATTAATTCTGCAGCAAACTTTTAATACCAGTTTCTGTTCTTAAAATTAGCACAGAGTACTAACACCAAGACTGAACAAAGCAAGTAACCCCTCTTCACTTCAATGTCATTTTTATTTTGTTAAGCAGAAAGAATTATCTGTACCTGTGACTATGCTAAAAAGAGGCAATATATGATCCTAATAATGAACCACAGCTTCTGAGCTTGCAGCCTATTTTATGTAATTGATGTCACATAATGAGCTTCTAGCTGGAAACTATTTGGACTGGAATATAGAATCATAGGATCATAGGGGATTACTAGGCTATCAACCCAGACGTCATTTGAGGCCTAGCCATTTCATCCCAATGTAATACCATAGAAATGCTAGTCAGTTCCCAAGATTGCATTTAGTGATGACTGTCCATGTTTAGGAGGGGTGTGAGCTCTATCCCCGGTAAGAATTTACGGTGCCCCATCCACTCATCCAGGTTCCTCTTGAACAGTGTCATAGAGGTGTTCTGTTTCACATCACTTGGTAGCCTATTCCAAAGACGTGGCAGTCAGTGGGAAATAAATCTGTCCCTCCAGCATGTTCTGTTTACGTTGCAGCCATATTTAGGTCCTCAAACAGGTAGCCCTAATCCCGTTTGATTTATGGATATGCAGCAAGTTCATTAGGTTTGGGTCTTAGATTGCTCTGTAGGTGGAGCATAAGTCTCCCCTAAGAAGTCTATATGATACATAGAATAGTGACAGGGACTTTAGTCAGTCTGTGCAAGGCACATGCTGGAGCTCCTTGATATTCTTTGTTAGAAACCTTTGAGGTCTCTCTAATGGCTGCAGGTGCTTAGTATTGTGCATGCCAAATGGGGCGTTATACTCAATTATAGGCCAGATAAATGGTGAGTATAGGGGTTATAACTTCTTTTCCTCTTGAGGTGATGCCTTTACTAATCAAGTGTGCTACATAGAAAGCTTTCCTTTCTAAAGTAGACACATAGTGGTTGAAGTTAAGGTCACAATCAACTTGTGATCCCAGATCCCTTAACACTTCATGGGTACTTAGGGTATTGTTGTTGACTTGATGGTGTCAGGGGACATAGTTTGTTCCAAAGGGAAGGATGATGCATTTCTTTGCATTCATTTTGAGACCATGACACCAGTCGTTGGTCTGTGTAAAACCCTGGTCTGTGTGAAACCCTCCTGGAGTATACTGACATAGGTTAGAATGCAAGTTCATAGGTTAGAACTAGGCTAACTGCCCTTGTGAGCCATTTCAAGATTCGGTGATTGCACCACCTGCACCTTGTGTCTGTAAGGTACACACCTTAACCATTATGAAGATTCGGTGATTGCACCTAGTTTGAAGTCATATGCAAACTTGGTCAGCCACAACACCTTAGTTTTGACCTGAACTTCTGAGAAACATATACCAAACAGTAGGAGGCTCAACACTGACCCTTGTGGCACCCCACTGCTAACACATCTACTGGTTGATGTGGAGTCACCCACTTTGATAGTGCCTGTCTAGTTTGTGAGCCAGTTTGCAACATATCTTACAACAAAGGGGTTTACATTCAGTTTGCTAAGTTTATCTGTAATATCTGAATGTGGGATCATGTCAAAAACTTTTGATATGTTGAAGTATGCTGTGCGCAGAGATGTGCCCTCTTCAATGGCCTTGGTCACATTTTCAAAGAAATCCACCAGATTTAGCAGGCACTATCTGCCCTTCACTTACTATGCACTGCAGTTATGCAAATGATCATAGCAAAGACTTTTGAAAATTTTCTCAGAAATGTAACCTCTTTCCACAACTATGATCAATGCATATTTCTGAACAGTGTGCCCTTTTCAGTACTAAAAAAGCTCCTTAAATAATAGGTTTTAGAAATTCAAGCATTTTAAAAATAAAGCAGTTTAACAAAGTGTATAACAATAATCTATGTGAAATATGTCAGAGATTTTTTTCTTAATTTAAATTCTAGTAAACAAATTACTTTAAAAAGAAAATACCATGTTGTGAAGATGTTTCAGAATTTATAAGGAACCATATCACCATTAGATAAATTCCCAGAGACCCACAGACTGAACTCTTTGAACTCTGCATCACACTATACAACACCAATTATCAGTTTATAACATATTACAGGATACCCTCAATTTTCCCTGATGATGCTACTTTAAAATATTGAGGAAAAGATAAACTTCAAAAGATTAATCTTACCAGATCAAAATTCAAAATATCCTACATTTTTTATTGTTTTGGGGGGTTAATAAGGGTTATGGTTCTAACCTTACAGCCATAAAGTTCAAGGTTTGATTCTCACTAAGAAGAAATTGTCTAGGCTTAAAATGGCCTGCAAGGGCAGCTAGCATAGTGCTTACCAGTGAACCGACTATTATCACTGTTTTCTTTATCCCTCCAGCAAGCCTCCCTGCACCAGTAATATGGGGAACTGTGTTCTCACATACCCTGCTGTGTGTGTGTGTGTGTGTGTGTGTGTGTGTGTGTGTGTGTGTGTGTGTGCATATGTGTTTTTATATATATATATATATATATATATATATATATATATATATATATATATATATATATATATACACATATATATATATACATATATATATATATATATATGGGTCTAAGACACATGCTCGACTAGCATATGTCCGAATCACAAAACATCAAACACACATACACGAAAGCACTTAATATCAAAAAGTGTTTCCGTGTTTGTGTAGTTCAAAAAAAAATCTATGTTTCTGCAGGAGGGGCTTTACCCCCCTGCACCCCCCAAACCCCCTCTACTTTATTATTCTCACTCCGAGATCGCACTACAGTGGGGAAAAGGGAATTTTCCCTTACCCACAATGTAGTCCTATCTACGAAACAGGCACACATAGACGGAAGCGCTTGTCGATGTTAAGTGCTTTCGTCTATGTGTGTTCGATGTTTTGTGATTCAGACATATGCTAATCAAGCATGTGTCCGGATCCTATATATATATATATATATATATATATGTATATATATATATATATATATATATATATATATATATATATATATATATATATATATATATATATATATATATATATATATATATATATATATATATATATATATATTTACTGACTCATTCAGTTTCTTTGGATAGTATTATAAACCTTCAGTAAAGGTACCAAAATGTACTTGATGAGCTCCCTGTAAACAAATTACAGTATCCTGGGAGACTTTAACTATTCATCTATAAACTGGAGCACCTATATCTCAAATGTAGGATACAACCAACAGTTAATAGATTTTATAAACAAAAACTCTGTAGACATAATATTCTTGACCCGGTCCTTATGAATTCAGTTTCTTCATATAATAGTCCCCAGGTATCCCCCTCCCCAATCAAGTCAGATCATAAGCTATTGACTATCACCTTTAAGACTTCTAAACCTGTAGAAATCAATATCTCAGAATTCAAGGATTTCAAATGTGCAGTTCTCATCAAATTTTACTAGGAAGTTTCCACATTCACGTTTATTAGCATATATCCTGATTGTGCCATGCAGGGAGCTTCACAAAGGAGTTCTGTCACTACTTGGTTAGATATATAGAGTTTGCAGCCCCAACAAGATCTAAATATAATGGGAAATTTAAAAGCAAAACACCGTGGTCTTTCACCAACATAAATTCTACAATAAAATGAAAAAATTCCAAAAAGTGTACAGTAGATCAAAAGACCCTCAAATTAAAAACATCAGGCAATTGACAAAATCATGAAAAATACCTGTAGAACTGCTAAGGATGATTTTTGACCTTAGGTTAGCATTTGAAGCTAAGGATGATTACAAATCCTTCTTTAGTTACACCAGGAAACTAAGAAATAACACCCACAAATATTTATAGTGGCAGCAGACCTACTTGGACCCAGTAGACATAAATAACATATCAACAAACCCTTACCACAGAGATGACTGTCCAAAGCCTACTTATTCCTGAAGCTAATAGACTTCCCATCATCACAAAAGGACGTCTACTAACGGTGCTTATTGAAACTAAAGTACTTCCTGTGTGGGACCTGATAATACACCTGAATGTTTAATAAACAGCACTAAACAGGCCCTGGCAGAACTTCTCCTTAAACAATTTAGCCTGAGTTTATCTACTGGCTTTGTCCGTGAGATCTGGCACAAAGCAGTCATGATGCCACACCACAAGGGTGGCCCCACCACTAACCCTGAAAACTATAGGTCCATCAACTTGAGTCTTGTTTGCAAAGCCAGAAAATGCATTATAACTGGCATGATAAACTATGACATTAAAAATCTCACTACATTATAACTGCAGCAGTTTGGCTTTGTCAAGGATAGTTACTATCTGTTATTCCTGGTAAATTTATTTGAAAGAGTAACTCAAGTTGTTGATAGTGGACATGCTATTCATACAGAATACACAGATTTGGCCAAGGCCTTTTATACCATACCCCTTGTTAGCATAAGCTTAATGTATTACAGATTGATCTCTTTGTCATACAATGAATAGCAAACTGGCTAATGTACAGAACACATAACAAGTGCCTCATCTGAGAGTATGAGAGTGGCCAATTTTGCTACAAAAGGATCCATGGTGGGATCTTTTTTGTTTGCCACTTACTTTTCTAAGCTCCAGACCATCCACCAAAACCTCTGGCTAACTAAGTCTGCAGACGACTGCAAAGTGGGAGTCAACAGTAAGTCAACCTCTGGCACCTAAGCCTGCAGCATGAACTTGTTTTGCATTAATTCTTCTTCTTTTGGCTTTTCCCGGTTAGGGATCACCACACTAGATCATCTGTCCGCTCATGATTAGCAGTGGAGTTTTACAGTGTTGAGTTGCTAACCCAGTGCCCAACCTTCCACAGAAGGCACACACATGCACACCTAGGGCCAATTTGGAGTATCCAATCCACCTACAACATGTCTTTGGGATGTGGGAGGAAACCAGAGCACCTGGAGGAAGCCCACACAACCACAGGGAGGACATGCAGACTCCGCACAGAAGGCACCCCAGCTGAGGATCAAACTGGAGAACCTCTTGCTGTGAGGCAGCAGTGCTAACCACTGCACCACCACAGCTGCCCAACTTGCACTGCACTAATAATGGACTCAAACTAAGTGTTAAAAAGTCCAATATTGTTACATTTGTGAGATGCCCCTCCATCTAGCATGCAAAATAGTAGTAGCTGGTCTAAATGTGTGCTCTCCGCAGCTTTAAACCATGTCTCAGTGACTGCACAAACATCAGCATTCTCTAGGGTGAAGAGAGCTTCCAGGGAGTGGAGCTTTTTGTTTAGACTCCTAGCACTGAGCAGTAATACCTTTAGATTTTCTTGGTTTTGATTTGCTATGTCAGAAGTACTTTCAGTTTGGCATTGCCTAAAAAAATGCACTGTGGGGAAGACAAGGATTTAGTTAGTATTCAAAAGCCTAGATGGGAGAGGTGCAGACCACTCCTGGCAAAGCAGCATGGCCTGTTGACCATCTCCTTCCATTCTGACAAATATTGCACCCCCTTAGAATGACACCAGAAACTAAGCCAGTTAATAAAGTCATTTATCTTTTGTTCATATTATGGCATCATCCTTGGAGAAGGTAAAATGTTGCCCAATGCTAGGCTCATACCAGCCTAGGACACATACTCTGAGAGCTCCATGATGTCTCTTCTCACTTCATATAGTCTAGGGAAGTACATCTGTGGTCATTTACACCTAAATGGACTATGACTGAGTCATTCTGGTACTTGTAGTCCAATGACCTGAGTGCATGCATAACGTGGTGGATCCTAGCCCCTGATAAGCAACTGACCATGACTTTCTCCTTACTCATCCTAGTACATCAGTGTGTTATGATGGAGTCTCCAATGAACAGGATGTTAGATTATGTGGTGACTTGCCTTATGGGCTTAGAAGTACAGGCTCCATGAGATGCAGTTGTATGTGTTGATGTGTGTGTTGTTTTGAAAGAGTGCATTCGGGGCCATTGAAGGTATTTGTTATGTGTACTTCATCTAGGAGGTCTTTGGAGCTTAGGAAGGTTACATTTAAGTGCCTCAGCATATGTCTACTTTGAATTGTGTGTTATGGGTTTACTGTGTGTAATATTGCCAACCTTATTGACATTTGGAGTACTTTTATGGGAGAGCTTTGCCTGCAGTGACATTGTGTAAGTACATCTCTCACATACCATATAGGTTCATAGGTGTGTACTAAGCTAATGGCCCTGGGGCCTTTACAAGCGTAGCCATAGAATTACCCTGGCATAGTGCCACCCGACCTTACTTCTCAGTTTGTTTGAGAATTAACTGGCTGTTAGTAAACATGAGGCAATTTCTACATTGCCTCAGGATGCCCATATCAACCAAGCTGATAATGGAGATAGTGGGAAATTTCATATCCTTGGCAACAGATACTTTTAATTGATTAAACAGTTGGATTAAGAATATAAAGTAATGTTAGTAGTGTCCAGTTTGCAACTCTGGAGACAGTGCTTGTACAGAAAACTAGTTTTCCAGTGTGTAACTAGGTAATGGTGAAATTGTAATTATGCTTTTACAGAAAGAAATGTCACTCATGGTGTCTGTGGGTATACAGGGCACTGTCAAACACTTGTGGAGAAACTAATAAGTAGACACTGAAAATTTAAGGATTACATATTTAGACAGATATCCTGAATTTAGAAACAAATCAAACAGTACTTTCTGAAAACAAAGAATTAGCTCGTTAAGAATGATGAAAAGAGTCACGTGAATGGCTACTGCCTGCCTACTACTAGTGCTGGTCTCATCACAGTTTTATATTGCTGAGATACAATGCTCCTTTGCTTCTTCTTCTCTTCCTGTCACCAGAAGCAAAATATTATCACCAATCCCAAGATGAAAAGCAGTGATCCACAGTCTTGTCCCAGATGTTGCAAGGGGTCTGTAGGCTTGTTGTAGTCTTTTCCTTCTAGATGCCTTGAAGATCAAACAGACCTATCAGGAACTTCAAGCATAGGCACTCACTACCCAACCAGAAACAGTCAGGAATAAATGCACTCTGCTCATTCTCTCACGAGGAGCAGAATATAAGTACAAATTCCAAGCTGTCACCTCTGAAGCATTTGTTAGGTTTTTCCGGAGATCAGCAGTCTCCAGGAAATAATGTCCCTGTGCTTCTTCTCTCATCAGGAGGAAGACAGAAGCTCCAATCCCAAGATGACTACTGAGAGGCAGAATGTGGGCTCTCCAATAATTGGTGGTCTTGCAATAGATGTTGCAGATTTTAAAGATAAGATGGGAAAAATGTGTTAATATCCTAAGCACTGCAGTGTGCACTAAGCAGTTAGATATGAAAAAGGGGGTAACTTAAGCTTTAGCTGTCTAACTAGAGAGCCACTAATTTTAAAATAGCAAGATAGATTGAAAAGGATGGACACTTTGCATTCTGGTTCTATGCAATACAGTGGGATGGCCAATAAATTTAAATAGTTAAAGGGGAGTGATTTCAGAAATGATAATTTTGTGCTTGCTCACAACAGCCAATGAAAGGGGAGAGGGAAGGAGATACGTGGTCACATTAACATAAGGGACAGGTAACTAGAAAGACAGTTGAGTTAGGAACACAACAGCACCTGGGTGGGCAGGTGAGAAAAAAATCCTGTCTAACTCACAAGAGACATAGCTTTGGTCTCTTTCCTATTTTTAATATGCAATTAAAAACAATACAAGTAAAACACAGTGTAAAGAAAACAAATCACAATATATAAAATAGTAGAAGGCAATAAAGTAATACAAAATATAAGAAAGCAAAAGCAAACTAACCTTTCCCTCACAGCAAGTTGTAGCAGAGTCTGGGTGAGCTTTTCCTCCCATGACATAAACATTGTACAAGAGGGTGTAATGTCTAACGCAGTCGAATAACTGATACCAAAGACATGGACAAAAACTCAATGCCAAGAAATGCATTCTAATGCCTTTTGGGAAAACTTCCACGCAAGCTAATTACTTCAATGATAAGATACCCCTAACTATGACCCAGTTGTCAAGGATCTGGGAACATATGTAGACAGTAATCTGGCCTTTGACCAACATGTAGCCAAGACTATAAGAGAATCATTCTATGCCACCAACTTATAAGTAAGGGGAATGGCATTTAGGTCCAAGGAAGTCATAGTGCCATTTTATTCGGCCCTTAACAGACTCATCATTGAGTATAATTCCCCCTGAGTTTGTGCCTTACCAAACTTATGCAACAGTTATAACTTCCACAAAGGTTCATTACCAAAAGAATCCAGGGTATAACACATTGTCATACAAAGCTCACCTGAATGCCTTATTTCTACACGCTGTCTCTGATAGGTTATCAAGAGTAAGATCTCTGCCTAGCATACAAGGAATCCTAGGATTCAGCTCGGATTGACCTTTTCCACATCCGCAAAATGAACAACACCAGAACCACTAGAAACAAGGATTTAAATTGTCCTCGTGACATAAATAATACATGTTGGAGAGACAGAAGATCCTCATGCTCTGGAACAGGCTTTCCATTCATGTAAAGCAGAGTCCATTCCTAACCCTATTTAAGGATAACCTTGACCAATGGATGGGAAATTAGAAATTCACCCAGGATCTGGCCTCTATGTCTCTGATGGACAGGGGAGACAGTAATGTCCAAACTAACAAACTCTCCCCCACCATAACCTCTTGAAACCTCCTAAACGACATACCCCCTCCTAATAAATGCCCATGATACTTAGGGACATGATTGGGTTGGATTGTACGTCTAAGCATTTAGAGGCCCTGGTGGTCATTAGCCTAGTTTGTAGCTATGGGCCTATGTGAAGACTGTCTGAGTGGAGAATTTGTTTTCAGCCAGGTTGTCTCAGCCAAATTTTTTAAATAATGCCTTATAGTGTATCCAATTACTCACCCTCCAGTTTGTACACTACCTTTTTTTCTCTTTGTTCTTTCTCAGTCAAACATTATGACTGTCCCTGGTTCCAACATGTTTGCAACTAAGATCTGACATTAAAATACACCTTAAACTTAAAGATAAAATAATACAAAAACATATAAACAACAGCAGTTTAGTTAAAGCAGTTAACCAGATTAAACACATACACCTTCAAGCACTGCTTAATGATCAAACAGTACAGCAGTATCATAACCATGAGTGTTAGAGAATTTTACAAAACATGAATATCTTAAAAGAAAAAGCTTTCATCCTAAAAAAAATTTACCATGCCTTCAAAATCTCAAGTACCCTCATGTTGGCTTACCAGAGGTCCTAGGTGGTCTTCAACAAGACCTTTCATTAAGAAGGTACTATGTCGTGGAAACTTTAAACAGTCTTATCTACCTCTTTGCAGATGATCCTCTCTCAAACTAGTTGTCAGTGGAAAGACTGGTGTGATATGACATCTCCAGTTAACCCGATAAATAATCAGGCTTCTACATTTAATAGATACTGTAGTTAAACATGAGTGCCCACAAGGAGCCCCAGGTTTAAATGGATTGCAGTAAGACAATCTAAATAAAACTTGGGCAGGTGCTGTCAGCATGAAGCCACACCTAAAAAAGATTTGATTTAGTCTAGTGATATTCCTCAAATGAGAGAAAAAGAGCACTGGATGGAATCAGGCGCTATAATATTTAAGTGCAAGCTTGTGATCCAACGTAATACATGGATGATGCACATCAGCTATAGAACACAACCCAACAGTAATGAATATAGTCACTAAGCAGATGAGAAGGATTAATTAAGGAACATTCAGTATTTGCCTGCACTGTCATAGTTTCACTGTCAGTAAGATTCAGTTACAACCAATTATTTGCAGTCCAGTCTGAAATTCGTACTGAATATCATTTTATAGCCACCGATGATCAATAAGATGGCTCAGAGAAAAAGTAAAGGGGAGTGACACTAGCAGTGTTGTTATAGCTCAGTCCATACTGTCTCAGAGATGCTGCAAATAGATAAAAAGTAGCAGTGACAAAAGGCTGAATCAGGACCGTGCATACAGCAGGTCAGTTTTCTCAGAGTTGCCCTAACCAGATATCACTCTGTATGAATGCATCTTCGGTCATCTAATAGGAACTCTTTTAGTCAGTATCATCCTACACTCTCTGATCGTTTTTATTTATTTTTATTTATTTAGTTTACATTTGTTTACTAGGATAGTCTGACTTGGATAATGTCGCATTTTTAGCATAGGCCTAGAAAGAAAATCTCCTCATTGGAATAATATAGTTACAGTTAAATAAAGTTATTACATATTAACTAAGTAAAAATTCAGCTTAGCTCATACAGTGCAAACCTATACACAACATGCATGCATACTGCAAATATCTGGACAGTTATAACAGTTAAAAAAAGAACATTGTCTATAGATAACGTATTCACAAGTTGCAGTTCATAGAGATGGCATTAAATGCACTGAGTAAACTCTTTGGAACAGAGATGCCTAGATAATATAGCCTAGGTAAAAATATATTTTATGTTTGTCTAAGAAATAGATTTTCCTAATTCCTTCTCTCTGAACATAGTCAAAGTATGCTAGAGGTGGAAGGAGGGAGGGACTAGGTTAGCCTAGGGTAATGCAGGAGCAGAGCCAGATTTTATTTAGGTAGTCTTTTTAGTATTAGTTTGAAGATGGAGAGGTTACAGGTAGATTTAATCTGCAGAGGGATAAAATTCCATTTTTAGTGACAGAGAATGAGTAGTGATTTTGGACAGAGGATCTGTGTGGTTTATATATGCTGAGAAGATGTTATTCATTAAATAATCAAAGTACTCTCTTAGAATTACAGGCATAGAGAATAGATGTTAAAGCAGTGCACTCATCGGTTTTATAAATAATGTTATATGTAAAGATAAGCTGTATGTAATCTAAGTGGTGAGGTAGTTCAAGCCAATTCAAAGTCTGAAGAGCAATACAGTGGTGTCTGCAGTATTGTTTGTTGGCGGTAAATTTTGTAACCTCATTATAGAATGCCTCCAGTTTATTTTTGTAGTCTGAATGTTTATTAGGATGGATGCACAATATAACAGATATGGGGGAGGGTAGATAGTGGCAAAAGTGGTTTTGGTGGTGTTGCTATGGAAGTTTTTATGACTGGAGAGCATTGCTAATTTTTGGTGAGACTTTTTATGTTATTTTGAACATGCAGGTGAAATTTAAGGTTATCATCTATAATCACAACAAGAAGTTTTGTATGGAAGACTACTTCAAATACATTTTAGTGAGAAGCTTTTTCAATGATATGGAGGAGTTGAAGCAAGTATAAATATAGAATCATCAGCATATTGTATACGAGAGGTATACACGTCATTGATAAAGCTATTAAAGAGGAGGGGACCAAGAAGAGATCCTTGGGGTACATCAGTAGAGACTTGCAGGTATGTTGAGAGAATATTCTGCCATTTCACAGAATGGAGCCTGTTGATTAAATAGCTATTGAACCACAGTAATAAAGAAGGGGATACTCCAAGTTGCGATAATGTATACAGGAGTTTAGGGTGAGAAACTATATCAAAAGCTTTTGACAGGTCAAGGAATAAAGAGGAAAAAAGTTTTCCCAAGTCCCTGTATTTGTTTATACTGTCAATGTATAATAGGAAGGCATTACATGTACTTTGTGTTGGGTGGAATCCATGTTTGGTGGATGTTAACAGCTGTTCTTGTAGATGATAGCTGCATGACAACCACTACACCTCACATTGACCATGACACCAAACAAACACACACACACACACACACACACACACACACACACACACACACACGTGCACATGCGCACACACACACACACACACACACACACACACACACACACACACACACACACACACACACACACACACACACACACACACACTTCAGAATGGACTTCATCATATTTGGAGTTACTGGCCCTGAAAGTGCATAATTGTTCTTATCTTATCTCTCACATTCACATACTTCTATGTAAGACTTGCCCCACAGTAGCCTACACACACACACACACACACACACACACACACACACACACACACACACACACACACACACACACACACACACGCGTGCGCGCGCACACACGCACACACACGCACACACACACACACACACACACACACACACACACACACAAGCAAACACACTGTGCAAATGGTGATGACTGTGCCCTGCCCATTGCACAATCTGTAAGTTAGGGTTCCCTTAGTCTGAAGCACAAAGTGGCCACGTAAAAAGCTCTTGTTTTCATTTGCATATCTAAACATTGTTATTTTGTTTAGTATGCTTACCTTCTGTATTAGTAGTACTTGTGAAGGATAGCTTGCTCACCTACTTGTGCAGATGATGCTGTGAGTGCCATGCCCTTTGGAGAAGTGCCTCATTTGAGCTGCTTATGTCTGACCCACATATTGAGCAGGCAATGAGTGGTTTAGGCAAAAACTCTTTTTTCTACTCTGCAACTGCAAATTGTTGTCTTTGTCTTTATTTGTTTACATTCTGTACTTATAGTTTTATAGATATCCTGATCTTCCACCTGTGCAGATGATACTGATATTGGCCTACCTCCTGTAAGGTTATTTGACATGGGCTTATTATGCTTGATACACAGAGAATGATGAAATGCATAAGTAAGCAAGAATTAGTTTTGTTTGAATGTATCATCATTGGTATCTGTATTGGCTGGATATATCAGTTATTGTTATGTTATTCCTATATATCTATCATTGATTTTAAGTTTCTACTTACTTATGTTTATATATTGTACTATTTCTTTATGGCAGGCTGAACATACTCCCTTGCTGCTGCTCCTGAGTAGGTCCTAGCCTGGGGTTGTCTATGTCTGCTGCTCATAGTAACCAGCCATTGTATGGGTAAGCAAAACATGGTTCATTTGTATGCATCAGTGTTAATGCTTGTATCTGCTTAGCTCTTATGTATGGTGAATGCATGCACAGTTCACTTCCTCTCAGCAAGTGCCATGACATATTGTACCTGCCTCATCTACTATGATCATCTGCTGCTGCTGGTTCTTCATCTGTGCGAGGTGCTGCTGTTGCCTGTAGTGCTGGGAATTATGGCCCCTGTACTCAGCCACCCTGCTGTAACAATCGGTATTTTTGAATAGCTGGGAGGGTGTTACTATCAGGTAACTCCATAGTATCCAGACAAATATGCAGTATATTTTATGACATTTATAGTCTGCACATGTGCAGTGTTGTATCCTTGCTCAGTGAGATTGAGTGGGTTTCTCATAGGAATCATGAGTCAGGTTCTAGGACATATTCTACATCCCCCATTAGATGCCCTTGGGGGAAGTCAGCACTTGCAAACTTTTTGTAATGGTTATAGGTGTGCCATACATGGGAGTCATGGAAACTGCATGGGTGGCCTGTATACACATTAGAGATTATACCTTGTGCATTACAGACTACTCTGAAGTTGATGAAGTGATGCCCTTTTCTGTTTACATACTTCCTTCTCAGATCACCAGGTGGGACTTTTATTTAAATGTGGGTGCAGTCTATGGCCCCCATTACCTCAGAAAAATGAGCTATGGCATAGAAATTTTGCATGATTCTGGCCCTCTCCCTTGGAGTACATGAAAACCAGATATGCTCTACTACATTGGGGTGGGAGGTTAGCATAACAGTTAAGGTGATTACCTTACAGACACAAGGTGCAGGGTTTGTCTCTCCCATGAAGTAATTGGCTAGGCTTAAAATGGCCCTCAAGGACAACTAGCCTAGTTCAAATCTATGAACCTGTGAACCTATGTTGAAGCATTGCATTGAGGAACTGATGGGGTATTCTTGAAGCATATGCCTGTGAACCCCCCACTGTGTCCCCTGTAGGTTAGTGAAAAGTCCCTGTAGCTATAATATGTAACGCTAGTCATACCTTAGTATTCAGTGGGATGGGTCTTCCATGATTCTTGCAGGGACTAAGATGGAGCCAGCAGGGATTACTATTTCCTGTATGGTATCCCTGTCCAACCTGCTGTGGTTGAATATTTCTGTTTCGTGTAGTTCATGGTAGATCAGGCATGGTCTAAAAACCTTATGCCTTTGGGTGCAATGTCTGGTAGCAGTCAAAACAGGCATGCATGTCTGAGTCAGAAGGAAGCAACAATCAAATGAAACAGAAAACATTTAGGAAAAGCTGCATCTATTACGTGTTCATAAAAAATAAAAATAAAAAATAAAAATAAAGTCTAAGTTTTCAAAATGACAAGATAGACATGCAAATGGGAGCAAGAACAAAGCAACACTCAAAGAAAACAGGAAACATCTAGAGGAAACTTTATCTGTTGCCTACATTTACAAGTGATTATATTCCTTGCATTGTGACACTTTTTTATTCCACACATGAAAGCTAAGAAATGTCTGTAAATAAATTTTTTTTTTTGTCTTTTACAATTGCGGTGGTGGTGCTGTGGTAGCGTTGTCACCTCACAGTTAGACGTTGCCCATTCGATTCTCAGAGCGTCTTCTGTGTAGCGACAGGAGTGAATGGGCGTTCCTTCGTTGAAGGTTGTGCGTTAGGCCCGGCAAGCCAGTACGTAAAACTCTACTGCCAATTATTAGCGGACCGGAGTTCCGCTGTGGCGACCCCTAACCGGGAAAAGCCAAAAGACACAAACAAACAATTGTTAGGAACAGATTCTGATTCCAGTATTAAAGCAAAAATTGGATCAGAAAATTTACCCATTATTTTACTTTTATAGAAATGTAACACACAAGTTACTTTTCAAAGAACTTTTATCACACTGCTGAGTGGAAATCAAATCCAACTGGTTTATTCTCTAACAACTGCTTTGCAAAATCAGAGATGATTGAAAGAATCGATTCCCCAGAGTCCCCACACACAGATACGCCCATGCAACACACATAAATATACATACACCCTGGGATTCAATAAACTCTGTGTATGCTTGAACTTTACATGTTTCCAAGAAGGTGCACAGCAAGAAGTTGTGTGCAATGCGCTGACGACTCCACACTCATATGCGCTGCTGCTTCTCAATCAGAACTTCAGTCACTAACCCAAATGACCTTTAGTACAGTTGAAAACTGGCTCCTACAAAGACGTCTTATCCTTAACCCCAAAAAAACAAAAATGTTGCTATTTACCCCCACCCGCAGAACCTCCCCACTTAACTTTACTATTACTTCAAATGATAGAACTATAATATCTCCTGAACCAACCACCAAACTACTCGGGGTACTAATAGATAACAACTTGTCCTTTGAACCTCACATTAATAACACCATAAAAATAGTAAACAAAAAACTAGGTTCCCTCTATAGAATAAAACCCTTTCTTACACCTCCAGCCAGGGTTACTATTGCTCGTACCCACCTCATCTCTACCTTGCTCTATGCCTCCCCTATCTATATCAAAATATGTAGAAGTAATCTGAGTAAACTTACATCCTCCTACAACAATATTGCCAGATTTGTAACTGGGTCCTCCTATAGAACTCATCACTGTATCAATCTGAATCAGGATGGTTAGAGCTGCCAAATTTAATACTTTTCAATCAATTAATAGTAACCCATATGATCCTGTATTTACCTCAAAATACACCCATACTTACATCCCTAGTCATCCCCTATAATAACCTCAAGACCTTACACTCAGCTAATAACCTACTTGTACAAATATCAAAATCCAACAACTTAGCTGCTGACACCTTGTTCTCCAATACAGTAGGTAAAGCCTGGAACATCCTCCCAAGCCAACTAACCTCAATATCCTCTGTCAGCTTATTTAAAAGCAAGCTTAAACCCTACCTCAAATCACACTGGCTATGCCCCTGTGTTAACCCAGACTAAGTACCTAACTATTAACTAGACTCCCACAATTCCTAGCCTCCCATGATCATGATCTTGTGTTGTCTCACTAATTTTTAGTGAGCTTAACCTTCCTTAGGATTTTTTCTCATGTAAATAAGTATATACTGTGGAATGATCAAACACCTTCATATAGTATCACAACCTATGTGTTAAATAACACTAGAAATCCATCCTTGTTTGCTGTTCTTCTATACTCTATCTATTGATCTCTAGTGTTTTTTCTTTCTTAGGTTTTTGTGAGACCTTAGTATCTCTTATCATAAATTACTAGGGGTATCTAATTTTGTAATATGTTATAAAGATTTGTACTACACAATTTCTAATACAAATGTTTTAGTCTTATTCATCTATTCTTAGATAATTTTTTCCTTTTTCCTACTGAAATATAAAATATATAATCTTAGGCTTGTACTATAATTGTTAAAACTTATGTACCAAATTATACTGTTATTGTCTTTGTCTTGACCTTTTATGTTGTTGTAACTTGTGGAGCTTTTCTCCCCGGGCCTCCACTGAAAATGGACATATATCCAGCTGGACTAGCCCGGTCAACAAATGTAAAATAAAATAAATAAATAAAAATGCATATTAATTGCACACTGCGCATGTAAGTCAGGTTTTATGGCTGGCAACAGTGTTGCCTGCCAGGAAACTGTGTAAGCAAATGTGGATATCAATTCTGTGTAAAGCAGAGCAGCTACCATCCACAAATTTAAGCGGAATGCCACAATGATCGTCAGGACTTCACCGATAGCTGTCATTGTGTTAGTGCAACACATCTGCACAGATGTTAACATAATGAGGGGACAAATAACAAGGAATAGGGACATAGTTGACATAGATGTCACATAGAAATGTGTTAGAATGAAACGCTGTCAACCTTTTAGAGCAAGAAATCTGGACAAAGCCATAAATAATGGGAGGACAAAGGTCCAAAATTAGAGACAGATTTTTAATATTTGTCTCCCAAACTTAGAAAGTTGAAGGAATAATTGGTTGTACAGTGCCATATAGGTTTACTATCAAAAGCACGAAAATCACTTATGTGAACAGTGATTTCCGTGACAAATAATGTGGACTCATACATATTAAGTAGGTTGTATGGTCGACACAACAAAGTTCACAAAGTCTGTCGATCATAGTTTCTAAATCCCCCATTCATAGCAATGCTGTGAATCCCTGCCCTGTGTACATCCTTCTAAATGGATGTAAACATGAACGTCGACATTCCGACTGTCGCTCCTACCATGATTGAGAAGGTGGCTGTCGGACATGTCAACGTCGACCTTTTGACTGTAAACCATGCCATATATACTAAATTCAGTTCAGTGAAATGATATTCAGTGAAATGAGTTTTTAGTAATTTGAGTTTTCAGTTATGTGATTGGGGTGAAATGAAATTCATATGTGTGTGTGTGTGTGTGTGTGTGTGTGTGTGTGTGTGTGTGTGTGTGTGTGTGTGTGTGTCTGTATATATATATATATATATATATATATATATATATATATATATGTATGTATAGCACAATCCCCACTGTCATGAATGATATACATGACATTATTGTTGAACACCTATATGTGTAGTGTGTGCATAAGAAGAACAGGTACCACACATGCATCTGGTATCACACCTTGGTCTTTTGCACCATCAGACACTCGTGTATACTCTACAGAAAGAATACCAAGGTATGGCCAATAAGCTATGCTGATACTCAGTGATGCCAGCACTGGGAACACATGTAGATAGCAGTCTGAACTTTGACCACCAAGTGTTCACAGTGGTATTGAAATCCTATGTCGTGCACCTCATATGTCATGCCATCATATGCAGATCTTAGGATTTTATGACAGCACTGTAGTCAATCCTCATCAAAACAGTAACAGAATATAATGCTCTATTTGGCATGCACCTCACCAGACACATGCAGCAGCTGGAGAGACTATAGGGGTTTCTCAGCAAGATAAAACAGGGCCTACATACCATGCCATGATGTACATGGATAGATTAAAGCCATGTCACTGTACTCTGTGTGTTATAGGATAAGGTAACATCTGCCTGGCCTCCAGCCAACTGTATGACCATGCCCTGGTGGGAGTACTGCATATCCAGCATTCTTATATAGCTGATGACATCGGCAGTGCCTGTTGAGGAGAATATGGTAATAACAATGTCCTACATGCTGGTGTAAAAGGCAATCCATAATGTCAAGCAAGGGATCATACACATATACACCCTGTTGATTGCAGTGAGAATAGAAACCTTACATATCTAAGTACACAGACTATAGAACCCAGTACTTTACAGAGGTGCCACAACTCAAGTCCAACTTGGGCTGTCTCAGACAATGCTTTATAGCTAATGACATTAGCAGTGTCTGTTGAGGAGAATATAACAGTGTCCCACATGGTATTGTACAATGCTCTCTGTAATGTCAAGCAACAGCTCACACACACACATACCCACCCTTGACTGCAGTGAGTATAGAACCCCTATCTATCTAAATACACAGACTACAGAACTTTACACAAGTACCACAGCACACATCTAATTTTACAAGACAGCAGGTGAACTTATAGTAGATGACATTATCATTCCAAAGTTGTCAATCCTTAGTATTGGAGCAATAACTTTGGGATACACACTTCTGCTCTACTGCTTAGGCGTGCACACACACACACACACACACACACACACACACACACACACACACACACACACACACACACACACACACACACATGCTGCTGCTCACAACAGACACACACACACACACACACACACACACACACATGCGCACACACACACACACACACACACACACACACATACACTCACACCCATATGACTGCAGTGAGAACAGAACCCTTTCCTATCTAAATACACAGACTACAGAATATAGTACATTATGCAAGCACCATGGCACAAGTTTCACTTTTCTAAGAGTGCAGGTGACCTTTTAGTAGATGGCATCAGCAGGCCATGTGGGATACAACATGTTGGGAGGCCTGCATAGGCTGATAGCATCATATGTTCATAGGAGGCATGACCCTATGGTGTTTAGAAGCCTAGCTGTGTAAAAAACACAAGCACCCTTATTGCGCATAGTTAAATAACATTGTTAGCAGAACACTTTTGTGAGCAGCACCAACTGGCCCTGTCCATGAGGGACATAGGTGCCACCACAGAAGTGACTTTACAATCACCCAACCAGTACTGTCAAGGTTGCACTTGAACAGGTTCATTGAGCAGTACTGCTTCACATACAGTGGGAGCCTATTACAGAAAAGTGTGAATTGTTGGGGGATATATTTGCCTTCCCAGCATGTTTTGTTTATTTCACAGGCTAAGATGAGAACCCTGGGCCACGTTATTCTTGTCCCATTTGATTTGCAGATGTCCAGCATCTCCAGTAGGGTAGGGTCTGCGACTGCTATGTAGGGCATGCATAGGTCACCTCCCAGCAGCCTGCATGATACTGAGTACAGTGACCGGTCTTTCACTCTTTCCATGTATGTCATGTTTGGAGAACCTGGAGTCTCCCATGCACAACCCTGTGTTTTCTCCAATTGCTGTAGGTGTCAGGTGATGTACAGACAGAAGGGAGAATTGTACTCAATTAGTGGTCTGATAAGGGTAGAGTACAGCAGAGGTATGACCACCCTGGTCTTGGATGTGATGTCCATATGTCTGATGTGCACAATGTGTGTGTCACCACTATTAACACATAGTGATGAAACTGTAGATTGCTATCAATGTGTTCCCAAGTCTCACAACACTGTGTTTGAGCTTAGAGGGGTGCTATGTATATTATAATTAGCAGGGCTACTTCATTGCCAAAAGGGACAATGAAACATTGTATAGTTTAAGATTTAATCTGTGAGTTTGGCATCAATCATTTGTGTGTGGCAGCACCTTCTGTAATATGTTATCATCATTTGGGATCTCTACATTAGTGCATCTACTTACCAGTCATCCACAAACTTGGTAAACCACAGGCCATCTATCATTGTCTGAGAATCATGGATATAGTTTGCAAATAATTGAAGATCCTTGAGGTATTCTAATGGTAAGTGGTGGAGGTGCAGTCCCCAACTTTGAGAGTGTGCATTCTGTCAGTGAGCCAATTGTCTATCCCTCTACTACTGTGTGGCTTAATTCCCACATGAGAGATCTTCACCATGACACATGAATGGAGGATAGTGTCAAAGGCATTGGGTAACTCAACATAGGTGGTATGTCCTGTTATCCCTTATCCAGATTTTTGGGTTCAGTATCCAAAAAGCCCACAAGGTTCAATAAGCAAGATCTATCCCAAATGGGTCAGGTCAAGTGTGTTGAAGGTCACCTATATCCCTAAAGATATGGTCCATGCTGATTTCTTCCCTAGCCTTGCAGATATGGCTTTTTAGGCATATGGGTCAATAGTTGCAGTTCTACATGCTACCAGATTGATATGCATTGTATGGCACACATTTGATATTACATTTTGTACTGTGGTTGATATATGTGTGGAAGAAGTACTGAGGCACCAGAATTGCAGAGATTGGGGAGGTGGCAAGACATGGATATATTGTAAATATGTGACACATTGTTAGCTAGGGCACTTAGTTTGTAATGTTTCCACATGAAATTTCATGTCATACACAAGGCATGAATAGTAAACAGCAGTAATTCAGCATAATATGCACATTTCCATAGCTTGGCGAGCAGCAGGTTTGCACACGGTTACCAAAGTGCATATGCATGCGAGATACACATGTTTGCATGTAGCTAAGCAGTGCGCAAATGCAAGCTGCATTGCTAAAATCTGACAATATTGAGTCTAGGAAATACACCTGCTGCTTAAATGACTCTGTGGCAGCAGGTGTTAATGCACTGATATGAGGTGGGAGGTTGGCATAATGTTTAAGGTATTTACCTTACAGATCCAAGGTGCAGGGATTGATTCTCATATGAGATAAGTGGCTAGACTTACAATCGCTCACAAAGGTAGTTAGTCTAGTACTAATCTATGACTCTATTGTTGGGGCCAGATGGCACTGGGTTCAAATACAGGTGTATATAATACTTTTAAATACACTGCTGCCACTGTGCTTTGGTGCGCAACATGCACCTTTTCATAAGAATGGATTAAAGAGGTGAAATGGAGTAGATTGGACAGTGATGAAATGGGGAGCAGGCAAGTGGAAGAACAAAGGGAAAGCTGGCAGGAATGTGCAGGAGGGAGGGAGAAAAGAACCATAGCTATCCATTTTTTAACAGTGTAAAGTGAGCATATGTGAAAAATGTTAACTGAATTTGGACTGTCACCTCCAGAGAGAGGAGTGACTACAGCACAATCATGTTGTATAGTCAATTGGACTGAATCATGTGTGTCAAGAAGACATGTGTGCAAAATGGAGAGCTATGTATGGAACAATTTCTTTTTTTTTTTAGAGAGAGAGGAATGCTGAGGAAGGGATGTAGGTATGTCTGGGACAGGTACGTTGGGTAGGTGAGGAAGCAATTGCAGACAGACAGACAAGACAAAGACAGGAGACAGGGACATTGATGGACACAAAAGGTTGGGGGACACCATGATTGGAGTGAGGCTGGGGACATCCCGAACCCATGGTCATCAAGCTGGTTAAAAGTGAGAATTGAGTCCTCATCCACTGGACATCACTGCTTTATGTCTCCTTTTCCTCCTCCTAGTACTACTCCAAATGAGGGAGAACAGCCTCTCCAGCTGGTGTAGGTGTGCACCAATGATGTGGGGCACAACCCTATGCACCATGCCTGGCAACTCGGTGTGGGTGATGAAATCAACACCTCTGCCACTGTTCCCAGTGGGTACCACTGGACCAGCCTCCAGGGCAGGACTACCTGAGGGTGTAGAGGCAGTGCTGCCAGGTTGATTGTCAGAAGTTCTGGGAATCGGGGCAGGAGATGGTGGAGGGGGCAGGCAGATCCTGTGGGACAGGCCTTCCCCACTGTGCTGTGGAGCATTTAGTGATATAGAACACATGGATGACATGGACACATTTTCAGGAGACATAATACAATTTAAAAAAGAAATAAAAAAATAAAATAAAATTATTTTTTACAATAAAATAAAAAAGTTCATAAAATTAAATTAAATTAAAAATGACACAAATATTTTATTATAAGTAATATGAAATAAAATAAAAATTAAATAAAAAAGACAGATAAGGGTTGGAGTGATAAAAAATAGGATTAGTACTTTCATATGTAACATACAATGCATTAATACAATTATTTGACTCTATTATCTTAACTTGTACATTTAAGACTACCACATTCTAACCACTATACTACAGATTGCAGTAAGTAATCCTTGAGATCTGCATATATTGCACATATGCATGTTCCAGTTATACAGATTACAGTTTACAGCAGGGCATTTATGCCACTGGTATGGAGGTTTTTCTTTAATTTAAATATTATTGAAGAATTAACAGTATTGTATAGTTGGGAAGTGTGGTATTTGAACATACAACCTCTGAATAAAGTTGATATTGCACTCTTAGTTTGTGCTAGAGACTAATGCATGCATTTACATTTGAGATATGCATGCTCAATTTGATACAACTCTATAAAATATCAAAAAGCTATCTTTAACTTTTAATGCTACAATAACAGTACTCCTCTGCTGCAAACATACCACATGCTTCCCTCATCCTTGCCAGTCTAGCCCCATTGGTTCAGCCATTGCACTCACGGATAATGGCAGCTGTGGAAAAAACATAACAGAACAGAATACCAGTCTTGCCTATATTCAACGTTGTAAGTCTTACAAGTACTCTCGGTAGATGATACCTAGGTGTGGAATGTCCTGTGTCCTAAATTCATTGATCCAGTGGTCGAGTGCATCCATCTTCCTTCTACTTAGGTCATTATAATGATGTCTACATTGCTCTCCAGTGTGCGGGATACTGGTACACTGGGTACAGCCCAGGCTAAACTACCCCAAGCCTCCAACTTATACTGAGAGCCAGAATAAACCCCCTGAAGAAGCTTGTCACTATGGTTCTTAACTAGGACTCCAATAAATATCTTGGAATCCTGGACACACCACCTCTGTGCTGTAAACCTGGCACCTTCTCCACAAACACCTGCCATGTCTGCCATGGATCTAGAGCAATGGAGACTGGTGCTTTACCACCATTCCAAGCTATTGTGTTTACTTGTAGTAACCCATTGTTTGAAACTGTTTCACTCCATGTACCATTGAAGAAACACATTGCTCGACAGTATGCACACCCAAGCAACACATTTGCTCAATGGTAAGCAGAGAGCAGCGTTGAGGCACTACATAAGTGCAATTACAATTCCAAGGTTATTGGATGTACAGGCAATTGTGTATGCATGTTAGACAAATGTGAAAGCCATGACAGTCCAGACAGTAGAACTATACTTGCAGGAATATAGTGCACAGTATACCCACAGTGATACATCTGATAATAAATGTGATAATACATAGATAAATAATGAAATAACTGACATAATACTACTGTGTCAGCCCTCATACATATAATTAATATCAGCTCCACTATCTCAAGTGTTATAAGTGAGAGTGACTATAATTGGAAGAGGAACAACAGTAAACCTGTATGGAATATTCTGTATTCAAACCCAGGACCATGTGTATGTCTGTCCTACACTTACACTTGTTTCCATAAGAAGGTTGGTATAACACTTGTCTTCCAGTTCATTGCTATAGACTGCAATGTTATAACAGTGAAAAAAGGTTGCACATCCTGTACTAGAACCCAAGACCATCTGTACTCCAGGCCTGCACTTACACCTGCTGCCACAGGACTAGTTACATGAAATTCTCTATTTTTGTAATCATTCTTAAGGTTTTGCTGTTACTCACCATGCAACGTTGCTTAGCAAGTCTGCGAGATGGCCAGTAGCATTAATTGAATGTACCTGGTTTCTGTTTTTGGCTGTCTGGATCTTGTCTGCTTCCTGGAGAGTCCAGTTGTCCAGTTTGTACACTGCATCACTTTGTGCAAACAAGAGAAGTACAGCCAAACTCTGCATTCATTTTTGTCCATTCCTGTGATTGCACTAAGTACCACATCGTCCAAACACTGGCCCAAAAAATAAATTAGACAAAGACAGAAAATGAGAAAAAGAAAAAAGTGACAAGTAGTTGAAATGAGGAAAATTAATGTATGACATACGCACAAGAAAATGAT
This sequence comes from Protopterus annectens, assembly GCF_019279795.1. Classification (NCBI taxonomy): domain Eukaryota; kingdom Metazoa; phylum Chordata; order Ceratodontiformes; family Protopteridae; genus Protopterus; species Protopterus annectens. The sequence goes on from NC_056729.1 coordinate 1,325,132,471, forward strand.
GGTTCACATCAGGTATGTCTACATAGATCTGAATTTGAACTCTCACTCCAATACACCTTCAGAAAACAGGATGGGTGCCTTATCCCTCTTTGCCACACAGACAGCTTTGTAGCAAAGAACTGAACTCAGCCTGCACACAACCAACTGCAACAGCATCTACAGTGATATCAAACCATGCAACTATTTGTGCATTTATTATTTTTGCATGTAATGCATCAAGTGATCACACAACCTGTCATGATTCCTACTTCCAAATATATAGCTCTGTCTTACATTTATGTGTTTGTTGGCCATTTTTCATTTATTTGACCAGTAATCTGAAACATGCAGTGCTAAGCCATTATATATCATTAGCCTTAAAATGTGTGAGGACATTAAGTGGAAATAATATCATATGCAGTTGCCAACAAAGGCCAGGTTGGATGTTAAGGAATGCAACCTGTGAATTGTGTGCTGCTTACTTATATTTCCAACCTTACATCTAACACTTTGTATATCTAACATGACAGACCCAGTGGAAGTAATGCAGACTGCAGTGTTGTTGTGTTTTCCTTCTCCCAACCACTATTTATTCACAGTTGCAATCCATTAAAACCAAACACTGAGGGAGTCCCTGCACTATGTTTATATCTCCTATATGGATTCAGTTATTTGGGATTCAGTAATTCTAATGAGTTCACACCTCATTTGCATCGTCACCATGCTAACAACACTGAATCTACACCATATAAAAAGACAAACGTAGCTAGGCAAACTGATGGTGATGAGAGTTGTTTATGTTAGGAAGACTGCACATAAGCTATTTCTTCAGGATATATCTGCACAGAGGAGAACTGAACTTCAGAAGGTATGCTTCCATTTTGTCAGCTACATACTGCATATGCTGGGATGTATTTAAGAAAAATCTGAATCAAAGGCTTTTACACTTTTATCTGTATGCATAATTTAAGAATGTACTGATGGCATGGGAATGTTTGTCAAACCATTTCAGAGGAGTACAGAATTGCTAATACATGAAAATGGAATGCTGTGTGATAAATATGTAGAAAAATATCAGGAACAATTCCTTTAGTAGAACTTTTAGCATTTCAAAGATGGTTTGTTAGCAAAATGTGTCATTTTCCTGTTCTCTTCGGAGAGGAGCAAAGGTGAGTTACTGTTATGGCATAAACAAGGGTACATTGTTTTTTTGGGGGGTCAAAGGTGAGTTACTGTTATGGCACAAACAATGATAGACTGTTCTTTTTGGAGGGAGCAAATGTGAGTTATTTTTTTATGGCACAAACAAGGATATATTGCTCTGGTTATGCTCCTTCTTTTGCATCCTGCCTATTCATATTTCACATCTGTAGACTCTTTTATGTTTCTCCAGAGGGTAATACTGAGTGAACACCTTTTCTGTTTTATCTGGAAGCAATTATTTAGTAGTTATGTGATACTTATGTGTATTATACTTTTGTTGTGTTTTAAAATACCTAGGAGTAGCCACCCAGACATATTATTCCTCAGAGACTCCCCCCCTTTACTGATGCTGAGAACCAGGTAATAGTGGATGCCTTTAGGGAACATGGTGCTTTTCTGTTGAAAAGGGGATGGGTCAATATGGCACATAAGATGCAAATTTGACAACCAATAGTAGATGATCTGAATGCTGTGGGTGACCATGGCAGGACACATGAGTAGATGCACCACAGGCCACTGACATGATCACATCTGCAGTGAGGAGAGCAGCTACAGTGGGCCATGACCAGATGGTTACAGGGAGACAGCCTGCTAGGGTATCACCACTAACACCCAATGAAGAGTTCCTGGCCAATATCAAGGATCCAGACAGCTCCTAGAAGAGTGCAGTACAGCATGTGCTGGATGTCAAAACAACAGTTTCAGAGACAGCAAGCACATCCCAGGAGGAGCTTCCAGGTAGGGTTTGGTATCTCAACAGTTGAATACTAATATATAGTAAAAAAATTGACATCAATAAATTACTTCTGCATCATGTGTCTTTTTTTGTTGGGGGATTGAAGACTGACACACATTAGCTTAGGCAGGAGTTGTCAGCCACATTTATGTTGAAAGTATAGTTGATGGACATATAAAGGGGTAAAATTATTATGCCCTGTGTTACTGTTAATTGTGATGATGTTGCCCTTATCTCTTGCTTAACTTCTCCCAGGACCGTCTGGATTGCAAAGGAATATCTCATCTGCAGATGGTAAGCCAAACATTTTTATGCCAGTACTGCTGAGCAATTTAAAGAAATAACTTAGTGTGTGCTTTTGATGTCAGGCTTGTTGTGTGTATTGTTGTAGTGTCTATAATAGTGGCAGCACTGTTAATCTGCTAGCATATATTGGACTACAGTACTGTAGGTATTAATTTTTTCCTGTGTTTATTTCTTTGTATCAAAGGTGATCATGACAGTGGGAGTGTTGCCCAACTGCCACCTGATGTCAGTATATCAGCAGACTCTGATGATGATGGCAGCCAAACTGAGGCATAGTCAGGGGTTGGCCAAACTGGGGCACAGTTGGGCAGTGCTGAGGTTGAATTGTGATACTGAGGTTAACATACAGTCATCCCATGCAATTCCATTAGACACACCAGTAGGCCTACTCTTATCCATTCTAGTGAGCCCTCAGATACTGGACAGATGGAAGGTTATTGGTTCATAGGTTCATAGGTTAGTACTAGGCTAACTGCCCTTGCAAGTCATTTTAAGCCTAGCCACTTATCCCCTGTGAGATTCAAACCCTGTACCTTGTGTTTGTAAGGCAAACACCTTAACCATTTGGCCACCCGTCATTGATCTGGGAAGTGTGGCTACTGTGGCTTCAGTGCCTGTTGACTCTGGCCATAGCCAAAGTGCTGGTGAGGTGCTATGTTGGAGGGCTTCTAGGGGGGCTCAGAGGAGTCCTGCTATCCTTCCTCCACCTGGTGCAGGTGTCTCTTCCCATGACACTCAATGTATGTTTAGGGCCATCATGGAGGCACAGGCATGTTCCCACAGGTGTGCCAGACAAATGCTCAGGGTTGTAGATGTAGCAGAGTCTGACATGCATGACTGCCTCCAACATGTTGCCATTTCAATGGATTGGATGAATGATACATTGGAATGAGGGATGTCTGTGATGGACCAAGGGGTGTCTGTCATAAAATGAGTGTTGTCTGTGATGGAACATCAGCTGGGAGGGAAACGGCATCCTTGTGGGTGCAGGTCAGCCACATCATCTGCTGTCAGCCAACTTGGCCTTGATCAATCAGGCTTCCATAGTGCCAGTACTTCCATTGCTCCATCAGTGAGTGTGCTGTCCACATCCAGATGTGACAGGCCATGGGGTCATGGTCCTGGGCGTTCCCATGAAGGGATTTCTTCCAAGAGACATCAGTCGCATTCAGGTAGCAGCACTACATCTGACCATGGGTGTGGACGTGCCAGTGCAACTCCTGGCAGAGGGAGTTCTCATGTCAGGGGACAACAACAATGAGCTGCCACCTCTCTCACACCTGTCTGACATACCAAGACGTAGACCAGCATAGAGCTTGGCTATGTTAATGCAGACACTCGCACACCATTTTCACCTGGAGGACCCCTACAGACACACACACACACACACACACACAACAGTTACTCATTTTTATCTCACTGGCTATTTGTTGGTTTGTCCAAATGTCTGCCTGCTTCTCTTTCTTACTCACACCCACTCACGGACTTTTTGTGTTAGCCTAGGTTTCCTGGCACCTCACGCAACACCCTGTGCAAGTGATGATAACTGTGCCATATCCCTGTTTTCTGTCTTTTGGATTCAGAGATACATAAGCTTTGTGTCTGATGCTCAGAGTGCATAGCTAACTTAGTGCTTAGTATATCTGCATTTGTGGTGTTGAGCTGGTACTTGTAGCTTTGACTTATATTGGCCTTGGAAAGTTAGTCAGTTGATAGTATAAACATTTCACAGTGTTATAGTGAATGATCTTGTGAGGGCAGTGAAGTCAGAAACTGTAATGTGTATCATTACTTTCTAGCGTCTTCCTTTAATGATTTTCCAGTACAAACACATGGTGTTAACCTGAGGGTATGCAGTGATCATCAGTACTTTTGAGGGGTATGACTGTGAGTGAATCTTTGATGCCGGAGGCCTGCTACTTAGTAATGGACACATATAAGTCAAATAAGTCTTTGCTGTCACATGTTTAGGTAATTTCTGTACAAATCTCCCACCTTTTCCTTGCTTACTGGACCAAGTAATGAAATACAAGGTTATGCCATGCATTCATATTATTAAACAACACACTCCGGGTTCAGGACTTACCTTGTAAATGCAACAGTTGCCACAGATTTAGTTCAGGGCTGACTCTGTCTGATGCAAACAATACACAGCCAATAAGTGGAGAGGTAAAAGTTGTGTGTATTGCCTGGCATCAATGTTACTATATTTATGTAAGTAGGAGGAAGGTTTTAGGCCCCTAGGTGGTGAGTGAGTGTGCTATGCATTATCTCTTAGTCAATGCGAGGGCATACTGAGCATGCCTATATCTGTCTACACCCACAGCAGCTGATGTTTCCCCCTCTGACTCCTCATCTGCCTGTGCCTTGTGGTGACCTTGGCATTGGTGGTGGGATGTGTGCCCCTTCCCCTTGCTGATACTTTCCTTAGGATAAAGTTGTGTAACATGGCACAAATGGTGAATATTTCTGTACATGTCCATGGATTGTACTGCAGGGCTCCACCAGATGTATCTAGGTAGTGTAACTGTGACTTCAGCAGCCCAAACACACTCACACACACACACACACACACACACACACACACACACACACACACACACACACACACACACACACACACACACACACACACACACACACACACACACACACACACACACACACACACACACACACTCTGTGATATTTCTGATTTGAGCATGTGCCTTATTATGGCATTCTTTTTTGGATGTGTGTGCATTTCTGATGGGTATCTTCAGCTATGGTTCCAGTGCATAGCCTGCATCCCATAGTAAATGACCCTGTGGGATAACCCCCCCCCCCAAACATCTGGTACAGTTGGGAGGTGTGCCAGATATGTGAGTTGTAGTAACTGCCAGGGGTGCCAACACATACATTTGAGATGATTCCTTTGGCATTACACATTACTTGGCAGTTGATAGAGTGGTATACTTTTCTGTTTATGTAGATCCTACCCTGTTCCCAGGGTGGTGCCTTCATTTCTATATGTGTGCAATCTATGGCACTTAGTATTTCTGGGTAGTGTGCTACATGGTAGAACTCCTGCATATTTCTGGACCTCTCCTCAGAACTACGGGCAAATATATGTAGTCATTGGCAAGTTGAAGCATAGCATTTAGGAATTGGTGGAGGATCCTGGATGCTGATGCCTGTGACAACCCCAGCATGTCCCCTGTTAGCTCTGAAAGGTAAATGTAGCTAAGATTCTAAGGGATATACATACTATTGTCTCCACTGGGATGGGTTCCCCTTAGTTGGCTCTGGCTCTGAGTTGAGGATGGCAGAGATTGTAGAGTTCCTGTAGTGTGTCCTTGTCCACCCTGTAGCACTCTACAATTTCCACATCATGTATGATGTGAAAAGTTAAACAGGGTCTGTAAACTCTTCTCCTTCTCAGCCTAGGCCTATTAGCAGCAGCAGCATTGGCTTCAGCCTGTAACACATGCAAATGAATTAAAGCAGCAGTCACTAGCATTCTGTCATAGGTTCATAGGTAGGTACTAGGCTATTGGTCCTAGGGCCTATATAAGCCAAGCCAAATGGTACCCTGGCTTTCGCCACCCAAGAAAATGATTTTCCTGTGCCCCTGTCAAGCAGAGCCACAGAAGTGATCCCCGGAGTGAATTTTCTATCTCCCATCCAATCATCAAGATTTTTCTTGAAGAGTGCTAATGAGGAGCCTTGTTTGATATAGGTAGGTAGTTTGTTCCAGAATATGGGAAGTCTCTGGGACAGGAATCTATCCCTCCAGCATGTTCTGTTTATTGTGGTGACAAGGTTTAGGTCCCTAGAGCATGTAGCTTGGAGGGATTGGGATTTCTTTAAGTGGAGCATGTCCAACAGCTCTGGGTTTGACATAAGTTTGTATGTTAGGCAGAGATCACCTCTGAGTAGGTGATATGCGACAGAGTAAAACTGGAGTTTTTTGAGATGGTCTGCATAGGGCATCTGTTTGAGGCCGGTAATCCGCTTTGTGAGATATTTCTGCGGCCTTTCCAGTTGTTGCAGATGTCTTGTGAGGTACATACCAAAAGGGCCGTTGTACTCTACAATGGGTCTAATGAGTGATGAGTAGAGGGGAACAATGACCTTTTTTTTCCTGGATGACAAACCTTTTGTGATGAGGTGTGCCACGTAGAAGGATTTTCTGACTACTGTGGCGATGTGATTATCAAAGGAAAGACTACTGTCCACCTGTGTCCCAAGGTCTCTTATCACACTTTCAGTGTTAAGTAGTTTACAGCCTATGTGGTAGTTCATGGGTACAGAGTTTTTACCAAAAGGGATGACAATGCACTTTTTGGCATTGAGCTTGAGGCCATGGCTTTGACACCAGGCATCTGTCTCAGTGAGGCCCTTTTGTAGGATGTCCACATCATTAGGAGTTTTGATTATGGCTCCTAGTTTACAGTCATCTGTGAATTTTGTTAGCCAAAGACCTTCTGTGTTAGCCTTTACTTCAGAGAAGTAGATACCAAACAGGAGAGGGCCCAGGACTGAACCCTGTGGTACTCCACTTGTCACTGGTCTGAAGTTGGATTTAGAGTCTGCTACTTTCACAGTGTGGGTTCTGTCAGTGAGCCAGTTGGCAACCCATCTTGTGACATAGGGAATTATACCTAGTTTAGTGAGTTTATCTATAATTCCAGAGTGGGGGATGGTGTTGAAAGCCTTGGCGAGATCTAGATAGGCTGTGTGAACCACCTTACCCTCATCTACAGCTTTGGTGACCGTTTCAAAGAAGTCTATCAGGTTTAGGAGACATGATCTGCCTTTTACAAACCCGAACTGGGTAGGGTCCAGAGTTTGGAGATTACCAATGTCATTGTTTATAAGTTCCATGATGATATGTTCCATAGACTTACAGACCAGGCTCATCAAGCTAATGGGGCGGTAGTTGCCGGGGTCCTTGGTGGCTCCCCCTTTGTGGACTGGAATAACAGTTGCTGTGCACCATTCAGTGGGCACAAAGCCTGAGGTGAGGCTATGACTGAATATGGTACTTAGGTGGGGTGCCAGTTCCTTCTGTAGTTCATGTAGAATGCAGCCTGGGATGTTGTCAGATCCCATGGATGCTGTGTTATTGGCTTTGGAGAGTGTGTTTTTTACCTGTGCAGACATGATTACAGGAACTTTGCATTCTTCCAGTATAGAGATGGGCCCTTTAGGGGGTGAGAGAGGGATAAAGTTAGCACTGAACCTGTCTGCCAGGATGTTGGTAATATCAGTTGGCTCTGTATATTTAATGCCATTGTGCTGTAACTCAGAGCAGATCTGAGTGTTGCCACTGAGATTCTTGACATAACTATAGAATGCTTTGTGGTTGTCTTTAGAATCAGTGGTGATTTTGTTTTCGTAACTAACTTTGGAGGATTTTATGAGGGATTTCAGCTTCTTACTGAGGCTGACCAGGGAGCTCCTCCAATCATGGGATTTTACTCTTTTTTGCAACAGTTTCTTTCTTCTGTTGTAGAGTTTGTTTATGGCAGGGGACCACCAGATTGGCTTCCTTTTTTTAGAGCATAGAATCTTGGTTCTGTTAGGGATTGCATGATCCATGCACTCGTGTAAGTGCTTATAAAGTGCATTTGTATAGGATTCAGCAGTCGTACCTCTATTGTCCGGCAGCATGGGTGTCGTGAAGTTTGCTACTTCTGTCTTAAGAAGCGTGGAGTTGGCTTTGGAGAAATTTTTTACCGTAGTTTCCCTAATGGGGGGGGGGGGCTGGGGATGGGATGTGGATGTCTAGGGTGATTAGCTTGTGGTCGGATCTGACCAACAAGGAATTGACCTCTTTTGCGGAACACCAGTTGCCCATGTTGGTAATGACCAGGTCTAGGATATTGCTACCCTTGGTGGGTGTGTGGGTAAGTTGATCCAAGGCATTGGAATTTATGAATTCCATAAATCGTTGAGCACAAGAGTTGGTACATGAGTAGTTTTCCCAGTTAATGGTGGGGTAGTTGAAATCACCCATTATTAGGGTGTTAGGTTGTACCCTAATATTTTCCAGTGTATCAAGAAATGAGGAGTGGGAATCCTGGGACATGGTGGGGGATCTGTAGCAAGCTACAATTTGGATTGCGGTCTTGCCCAGAGTTAGTTGCACTTGGATAATCTCGGATGCATTATGCTGAGCAACTAGTCTGGAGGTGTGGATATCCTTAATGAATATAGACTCCGCTGTCCATCTAGACTCTTTTCCGTGGCTGTATTCCAAAAGTTTTGGATGCTTTATATCTTGTTGAATATCTCCACCATGTTGGATTGCTTGATTAGCATGTAATTGAACTGCTTATGTTGTAATTAGCATGCCACGGTGTGTACCTTGTTTGCATGGGGGTGCATGCCTCTACACAGCACTTACTGAATCTCTAAATTCCGTTGCCACTACCACAAAGCACACACTGTAAAAAATGACCATGTAATGCTTATTGAATCCCCCCGACACATGCACACACACCCATAAATATTCACACATGAGCACACATGCATACACACACACACACAAACACACACACACACACACACACACACACACACACACACACACACATATACACTTCCTTACATTTTAAGCACTTACATTTCTACATGCTGGCCTTAGTAGGCAGAGTGCCTGTAAAAAAAGAAAAAATGTAATCAACAAGTGTGCAGCTGAAAGAAATAACCCTCTAATAGCAGGTTGTTTTCAAACCACCCTGGGAAGTGAATTAAGACAATTTTCTTTTGTTTTTGTCTTTTTTATTTATTTCCAATCATTCTGAGCATGTGCAGCATTCTGACTGCACAGAGTCCTGAGCAGCTTAAAGAAGTCAGAACGTCAACTATTCCTTTTAAATGAAAGAAAGAGCTCTCAGAATCTTTAGTATTATTTCTTTTTTGTATTTACTGGGTGGAGTGGGGGCTGCAGACCAGCACCCTACAAGCCTTCCCTGGTAAGGTGTTAAAGATTCTAATATTTCTAGATTGATGTTCTGTGTGGTATAATGAATTAGATGCATAGCAGGTATGACGACAGCCTAAAACAAGAGCAGATATGAAAACTGTGGTCATCTTCTACAATATGTTGAAGCATTCAGGCTTAAATTTACCTGTTGTTGTGCCACTTCTTTTTCATTATGTTATAACTTCTTATAATGACATAAATGAATAATATATCTTAAAATGATATCTTTCTGTACAATCTAATATGATAAAATCCAAAGGGATTTCACTAGAAGTGAATAAAGGGCCAAGCTTATCGTCTTTGTTTTCTTGGGCATCAAAAAAGTGCTGTCCAAGAAAACAAAGGTAAGGCCCAAACAATGGAAAAGTACCCTTCGCAGCCTCAGCAGTCACAAAAGACAACTTGTCAAATCCTCTAAGGCATCCTTTGAGAGAAACTTAACAAGTCCAGCTAAGGATAACCATAAGATGTTTTACAGCTACGTACATAGCCTAAAAGCTTGGGCACAAACATGTGCAGAACTAGTGATCAATCATATCACATACACTTACCCCACAGATATAGCAAACCTGCTAGTGGATAGCTTTGGTGAAAATATCACTCCCTTATCCTCTCCTAACTTATCACAAACCTTCCCCTAAACTCCCCCCCACCCTACATATCTGAAGAGCAGGTCCACAAAGCCTTGTCCAAGGCAAAAATCACAACCTCTGTGGGACCAGATGACATCCCAGACTGTCTTCTTCAATTAGCATAACCACTAAGTACCCTTTTTAATCATCGCCTAACCACAGGCTTTGTTCTTGCGGACTAGAGAACAGCAACAGAGAACAGCAACAGTTTTTCCCCTCCACAAAGGTGGCCTAGATATAAGCCTGGAGAATTACAGACCCATAAGTCTGACCATCCTTATTTGTAAGTCCATGGAGCATATCATTATGGACCTTATAAATAAAGACATAGGCAACCTCCAAACCCTGGATCCTACCCAATTTGGCTTCATCAAGGACAGATCCTGCCTGTTAAATCTGGTGGACTTCTTTGAAAATGTGACCAGGGCCATTAACGATGGCACATCTCTGCACACAGCATATCTCGACTTGGCAAAGGCTTTCAACACAATCCCACATTCAAGCATTACCGATAAACTTAGCAAACTGAATGTAAACCCCTTTGTTGTAAGATGGGTTGCCAACTGGCTCGCAAACCAGACACGCACTATCAAAGTGAGTGACACCACATCAACCAGCAGACCTGTTACCAGCACAGTGCTACAAGGATCAATGCTGGGCCCCTACTGTTTGATATATACTTCTCAGAAGTTCAGGTCAAAACTAAGGGGTTGTGGCTGACCGTGTTTGCAGACGACTGCAAACTAGGTGCAGTCACTGAGGCCCCCAATGATGTCAATATACTCCAGGATGATCTCACACATAACAGTGACTGGTGTCTTAGTCACGGTCTCAAACTGAATGCAAAGAAATGCATCAACATTCCCTTCAGCATAAACAATGTCCCTTCACACTATAAAATCAACAACAAAACCCTAAGTGCCCATGAAGTGGTAAGGGACCTGAAATCACAAGTTTGCTGCAACCTTAACTTTGACCACCATGTGTCTACTGTAGTACCATACAAAGCAAATGCAGCAACTGGAGAGATGTCAAAGGTTTCTAACAAAGAAGATCAAGGGACTCCAGCATGTGACTTACACAGACCGACTAAAGTCCCTGTCACTATACTCCATGTCTCCATGTTATATAGACTTCTTAGGGGAGACTTATGCCTGGCCTATAGAGCAATCCAAGACCCAAACCTAATGAACTTGCTGCATATCAATAAATCAAATGGGACTACAGCTACCCATTCCAAGGACCTAAATATGGCCTACAACTTAAATAGGACATGCTAGAGGGACAGATTTATCTCCCCGCAACTAACGCATCTTTGGAACAGGCTACCAATTCATGCGAAACAGAGCACCTCTATAACACTGTTCAAGAGGAACCTAGATGAGTGGAAAGGGCACCATAAATTCTTAATGGGGATAGTGCCCACAACCCTCCTGGACATGGACAGTCATCAATCACTAAATACAATCTTGGGTATTGACTAGCATTTTCATTGTATTACATGGGATGAAATAGCTTGGCTTAAAAAGATCTCCGGGTCGATAGCCTAGTAATCACCTATGATCCTATGATACTATGGCAATTTCTATTTCTGTCTTCCATGCCTCTTAAGCAGATATTTTTACACAAAAGTTTATTTATTATTCTGCATATATGAAGCAATGAAACTCCTAATTATAGTACTTTTACAGACATTTGAACATTCTTTTAATCAGGGTTTTTGTGGATTCAATGATTACCTTCTAAAATACTTTTTGTGAGCAGACACAACATTGTTTTCCACGGTAAATCAAATATATATGTTCATCAGGAAATAAAATATATATGAATAATGACTAAATAAAACATTAAAATAATAAAATGAAAAAACATTTTCTGTAGTAATTCAAATATTTTTATCAATATTGTACATATTTATGCGAAAATTATTTGGAACTTTCTGTATGCCCCTTTTCATATTACGTGAAAAGAAATAGCGCTGAGCAAATTTTAATACCTGAAATTCATTTCTGACCTGTTTTACAAAGTATGCACAGTTTTGGGATGGTCCACTGCTGTATATTCTACCAACATTTGGATAAGTGCCTCAAATCATTTTTGCCAAGTCGTTTTAGACTTCATGTCGCTTTAGTATGCCGGTTCTGACTTCAGGCCCTTTAGATATGCTGCTTCTGGTACCACGTCCTTTAGATATGCCATTTCTGATACCACGTCCCGTTAGACATGTCGCTTCTGACACCATGTCCTTTTAGACATGCCACTTCTGACACCATGTCACTCATTCATCTCTAACACATATAACAAGAAGGCGTGGGGTTTCGTTCAAATGCTTTAATACATACAAACACATCAGGATGGATAGTAGCATCATTAAATACAAACAAACTAGTTAACAAACAGAGCTTACATATGTACATGTTCACATCTCAAAGCTAACTACAAAATGACAGTCAGGCTCGCACGTGCTTAGTATAAAGGTAAATACACACATACTGATCTACAGTTATATAATAAAATTCAAAATACATTTTGATTGCAGAAGTTACATCTTCTGAATGGGAAATTTAAAAGTCATTTTGAATAAACTTTATTCCACCTTATTCACTTAAAAGAATTTACAACTTAACAAACATTGTATCCAACATAGCAAAGGGTTCACTGTGCTGAGGAACAGCTGCTAGTTTAGGCTTTTTTCCCGTTAAAAGGTTATGTATAAAAAAAAACAAATATGCCTACCTCTTCCATAGGAAATACTGAGATACCTGTACAACCTTACTCTAATACTAATAATGAAGTAAGACATTTGTCAAGCTTACTAACCACTCAAACAATTCATTATATTATGTTACTAAAAATGTTTGAGTTTGGTGAGCCCTAATAATGTTTCTGCCTCTAGCACCGTGCAAAATCAAGTGCCTTATAATCTGACTTACATAACTGTCTTCTCTGCAGGCCATATCATCTACTTAGGCCTCGTTTAACATTTCCTTATCAAAACCTCTATTGATAAATTTTTAAAATTACACCATCTTCCCTCAGAAAATCATTTATTTCACTGAATATTCTCCTAATACATAACATTTAACCTTATGGCAAGGCTGCATGTAAATGTGGGTGATGATGATTCTTCCCATTTATACAACTGTGCTAGCTCTACTGGCATAAGGGGAAAATCACTGCTTATGACCCAGATGGCCCAACCTCACTTAATGGCTCAGACACCTGCTGGAGCTGGCATATAGGAGAAAATGAGTGACACAACTTTGCCAGCTCACCTCTCCTAGGGAAGAAAGTGCAGGAGTAAATGCCAGGGGCACATATTACCTTGGTTAAATCCTAGTGGGGACTAGAAACTCCATGGGAATACTAAATTCAAGGGTTGTAAGGCTGTCCTGAGATATTACTTAGCACTATGAAACAAGTCCAAACAACATATAAAACTTGATAAAACCATTTACTACAAAATCTTACAAGAAAAACACGCTCACAACCCTCAGAAATTCTGGGCCTCAATAAGTAAATTAGTGCACCCAGGTAAAACCGGCACTCCCACACCCATAGTTCCAACCGACAAAGAGGACACCCCTACACAATTCAACAAATTCTTTATGGAAACAGTCCTAGCTCTATCTAACACCCTAAATAACACCACCAGCCCTACACCTTCTCCAACCCCTACTAACCCAACACCACACAACAGACTCCCTCTAGCTTTTCCTTGTCTCCAGCACCTACCCAACTTATTATTAAACTCCTCAAAAAGTTAAAACCACACTATCTGCTGACAAACTTCCCCCTGATTTCCTTCAACTAACAGCTGAAACTATATCCTACTCCATGTCTATACTCATAAATAGATCCATAGCGGAATGCAAAGTTCCTAACCTGTGGAAAATATCTCATATTATTCCACTCCACAAAGGTGGCAACTCCCTTGAGCTCACCAACTACCGCCCAATTGCAATTTTACTTCATTTATCAAAAATATTAGAAAGAGTAGTACATTCACAACTAATGCAGTACCTCCTAACCCTCCCATAGTACCACCACTGCTCTACTCTCGTATACCAACATAGTCAACACCCATAGAAACAACGGACTTTTAATTTCCTCTGTATTCTTAGACTTATCTAAAGTCTTTGATATGGTCAACCACAGCCTGCTTCTCAAAACTCTATCTACCCTTAACATTAACTCCCTCACTATATCATGGTTCAACAGCTATTTATCAGGCCAACAACAAGCAGTTCTTTGGCAGGACCAGCTATCCTCCCTTCTACCTATATCCATAGGAGTCCCTCAAGGTTCCATACTTGGACCTTTACTATTCTCCATATTTACAAATCAGATAGCTGCATCCTCTCCCTCTGCCTCTATAGTGCAATATGCAGACAACACTACTATCATATGTGCCGCCTCAACCTTAAGCAAACTTCAAACAATAACACAGCATAACTTAACACTGGCTGAAGCATGGTTTTCTAGCATTAAACTTATACTCAATCCCAAAAAAACAAAACTAATTCTCTTCAGTCCTGGTATATTTCCTGCACTATATAATGATTTCACCATAAACTCCAAGGATAATACCTCAATCACCCCAACAATGCACACTAAACTCCTAGGAGTAGTAATCAATAACAACCTCAAATTTGATGTACACATAGCCCAAACAATCAAGAAAGTAAGCAAAAAGCTTGGTCTACTGTATCGAAACAAGCAATTCATGACCAATTATACCAAAGCCACTATTGCTAAAATGCACCTATTATCCACCCTACTGTATGCCTCCCCAATTTATTTTATTATTTTATTTTTTTTATTTTACATTTGATGACAGGGAAAGTCCGACTGGACACAGGTTCATTTTCAGCGGAGGCCTGGGGAGAAAAGCTCCACTTAAAACAATGCTAACAAATACATTTTATAAAAATACAACACCATCTTCTTAATGCATACAAATATTATATAAGAACATATTTAACATTTCTTCACAGACATATATAAAAATACATCACTGTATTCTTAAGGCATACAAATAGTATATAGGAACATATTTAACATTTTTTCACAGACATATAAGTCAATACCATCGGAATAAAACATTGTTAGTTAAGAATAAGTATTCAGAGGTTAGGCACTACTAGGTGATCTTTAGCAGAATCCTTGCATCACTGCATTGTAGTGGATTAGCCTGGGGAGTCACATGGGCGCAGCCAATTGTTAAAATAGTGGGTTTTGAGTAGTTTCTTAAATTGTGGAGCAGAACATGTAGAGGTTATGTGATTTGGAAGTGAGTTCCAGAGTTTTGCTATCGTACAGGCAAAGAGAGTTTTGCCTGCTTCATTCTTATGTTTGATGACATTTATGAGATTTCGGTCTGTTGATCTTAAGACTCGGGTGGTGGTGTAGGGTTGTATTAGATCCTGTAGTATGGGGGTTTTGTCAGGGAGGTAGTACAGTTTGTGGGCTGTTGATAGTTGAATAGTAAGAAGTAGTTGGGGCAACTCAAGCCAATTGAGCTGTTTGAGGGAAAGACAGTGATGGGTTCTATTAGAAGCACCTGTAGCAAACTTGGCAATCTTGTTATAGCCAGATGCCATTTTGTTTTGTTCGCTATGGCGAAGATTAGTCAGGAATGGGGAGACATACAGTAGGGTGGATAATAGGTGGGTTCTTGCAATAGTGGCTTTGGTATAATTGGTCATGAATTTCTTGTTCCTATACAAGAGACTTAGCTTTTTGTGAACTTTTTTGATTGTTTGTGCTATGTGTACATCAAATTTGAGATTGTTATGGATTACTACCCCTAGGAGTTTAGTGTGTGCTGTTGGGGTGATTGAGGTAATTATCTTTGGAGTTTATGGTGAAATCATTGTTTAGTGCAGGAGATCTACCAGGACTGAGGAGAATTAGTTTTGTTTTTTTGTGATTGAATATAAGCTTAATGCTAGAAAACCATGCTTCAGTCAGAGTAAAGTTGTGTTGTGTTATCATTTGAAGTTTGCTTAAGGTTGGGGCGGTGCATATGATAGTAGTGTCATCAGCATATTGCACTATAGAGACAGATGGAGTGGATGCAGTTATTTGATTTGTAAATATGGAGAATAGTCTACCACTTCATCTAGGGGTAGGTGTTTTAGGTGAGACCAGTCACAGTGTAAGGTAGGTTGGTTGGTGATCATTTAAATTGTCAGGTAAGCAGCCTGACTGGTGTGCTAAGGTGTGGTCAGACAGAAGTATCCAATCTAAGATGGATTGCCATTTGGTTTTCTTATCAACTCTTGTGGGGTTGTCTATGACTTGGGCAAACCCATGAAGATTAATATGGGTAGAGGGATTGTATTTGGTACAGTCAGACCAGTCAATATTAAAATCTCCTAAGAGTATGATCTCTTGTGGATGAGAAATAGACATCCAGTGTAGCAGGTTCTCCATAGTGTCAATGTTGTTTCCTGGTGGGATATCGGCACCTGCTATAACTATACGTTTGCTAGAGTTTAGTTTTAATTTAGCAAGAATGAGTTCTATATCATTGATGTCTTGGGAGTTGTAGTTAAGCTGTTCCAATGTGAGATGATTTTGAAACAGAATGGCTACGCCTCCTCCTTTTTTCCCTTGCCTATCTTTCCATATAATATTGTAGCCAAGGGGTGTAATCTCATTATTGTCATGTTCTGGTCTAAGCCAAG